>NC_053023.1:129461119-129761119 GCF_003073215.2 Triticum urartu | reverse complement strand
AATCTAGTTTATTTTAGTAATTATTTCAAAATTTTCCAAACAACTTTTATCTAGTGTTTTGGGATTTTGTGGTAATTAAAAATATTTTGAAAATAGGAAATGGAGGGGAGATATAATTTTCAAAGTTTTGGAGTGCACCCAATCTTTCTACATGCTCAAGGCAAGCATCTTGAACACATGATATGGTGAATGCATAGTGTTTGTTTGCATGTAGAATTGAGTTATGAATATGTTGAACTCATATGAAGTTTGCATACTATTGGTCATACATGCATGATTCCCCTTTGATAATATCTTATCTTCACTTAAACATGAAGTATAAGTCAGTACGGTTATTTTCATGTGCCATATGTGCCTGTGTTGGTCCAGGCTATTTTGCAGGAAGAATCGGTCATGAGAAAAGTGACCGTGAGACTGAAATCTCGTTGTGATGAGAGTGATCAGTGAGGGTATGTTGGAACATACCAGGTGGTGACCCTGTTGGGTACTGCCAAGGATTTATATTGTGCTAACCACTGCAGGCAAACTTAAACCTCCTGAGTTGACCGTAGATCGAGTCTTGTTCTGGTAACCCCCATACTGGTTTCGTGCTACCACTTGTCCCTGCCACAGGCTGGGTATGATTTAGTAAGTTGTTAACCCCTTTCCCTGCACACACCGTACAGAGAGGCCACGATGAGGGTCTCCAGGTACCGGCTGCAATGCCAGTCATCGGGTCAGGGGGCATGGGTGTATCCAGATGGGCCGAGAGGGGGGCACCCCTTGTAATCCACGCGTGTTAATAGTGATCCCATGCTACTCGAGACGATGGTCTCCCCGTCTTAGAGTTTCTCTTGAACGATGCGTTGGGTGATTCCTGGCATCCGGAAAGTTAATCTGGTGTGTGCTGGTCAGGTGTGTTTTCAATCTAAAGGCCGTAACGGGAATTAGTCAGCGTCTTGGTGTTGGCTAAAGAAATCCTATACTCATGGGTAAAGAGTACACCCTCTGTAGAGTTATATCTATTCGAATAGTCGTGTCCATGGTTAAGGACTGCAGTCTGGGTTAGTCAAGTGTCGGTCTTAGTGTCAGTCTCTGGAGGGAATAATTAAAGTGATCATGGTTCCTTTTGCAGGATAATTATTGTCACTACTGGTGCTGTTATGAATATTATTGTTGATATGGATATTGTTGTGGACTAACCTTTTCCTCTTATGTTTAACCTTGAGTATCTCTTGGGATGGCTAGACTACCCGGGATACTCAAGTTTATTTTCGTTTCTGAGTATCACTTGGGATGGCTAGTCCACCTGGATACTTGTGTTATTATTTTCTTATAAGCCCTTTATGAGGCATCGCTCAGACACCCGACTGTGGCATTTATTTTCAAGACCTCTCATGGCGTCGCTTCAGTTCTCGGGCGGTGTTGTCTTGCCCGATTCTCTTTTAGACACCCGTTTGGCATTTCTCTTGGAATTTCTTGGGCGGTCCAACACCCAACGTTCCATCTCATTTCTTTGATTTACTAATAACATGACTTATTTTCTGTATGAATATTTGTCATGCCATGCTTTAATACTCAGTCAGCACATGCATGTAATTTAATTCATCATGAGCATATGCATCTGGTATATCTTTCATTTTTGATGTTTGCAAGTACATTCAAACGTACTCACTGGCTTGTCCCTGGCTATTGTCTTGGCCAGATCATGGCTTGGAGATGAGCACTACGAAGACACCCCCACAACCTAGGATTCGGAGATAGCAGCCACATGAGATAGGAGTTATCCAGGTCAGCTGTTCCCGTGGGAATGGAGTTCCATCAGCGTTGGAGATCCACAAGTCGCTTCCATCATCTGCCACTAGAAATCATTCTTGTATTCAATGGACCTATAAGGTCTTGTACTCAAATCCTCCTAATTGCTTGGAAATTCTGCATCAAGGAAATGTCCACCAGCAACAGTAATCCTGGGGCTGGTGGTGACATAAGGGTCGCTTGCTGGGAATTTATGTCCCGGAAATCCGGCCCCGACAACCTTGGTATCAGAGCCAAGCTGACCACTGGCTAATCCTATCTTACCCTGGTCACTATCATTAGGTTTCCACATCGTCCATATCCTTTCTTATCCACCTTCAAGCTCATCCTATCCGATAGCCTACATAGTGGCGAGCTGACATCTTTTTGACAGTCGGTGCCCAACCTATCGTCCTAGGCCATAGGCCGTGCGCCCGTAGCTGACACCTGAGTTGTCCCATCCACAAGCGTGCGTTGGAAGACTCTGCTGGCTTATAAAGGAAGCCTTGCCCGAACTCAGCACATCACAACTCTCACTCGCACCCTGATTTCCAAACCACCAAGATGCCTGGTCCCATCGTCCGCAACGAGACCACCGCATCTGAGCTTGGAGATTTCGTAGCGATCCTTGCCAATCTCACTCGTTGTGCTTTTGGCATAGACGAACCCCCAGAATTTGTTGTGTACCAAGAACACACAAGTGATGCCATTCATCACTTCTGGGCCACGGTGCACATCTATGGGAGGGGCACCACATCAGAGCGTCCCTATCGGTTCACCGGAAGGACGACCTCCGACGAGCCCCAAGCCATCCAACTTGCAGCCCGAGAGGGTATAGTTCATCTTCAGCTGTCGCCGAGGGTTAACAACCGCCCTTTCTTCTACTACCCTAGTCGTGAAGGCTATGGCAACCTGACCCAAGTCGCCAACGGTGACCATGAGTCGGATCCTGCTCTAGTGCATCTGGTGCGCTACCTGAGAGCGCAAGAGGCACTATTCGATCAAGTCACTAATGACCTGATTGCGACTCGCAGGATGCCTGCTCTCCTGACACCAGTGATAAGTGAAGCTGCAACTGACACTGACACCCCGATAATGCTGCTTGGGAGGCCAGTCGAGCCCCCAAGGTCTGGTCCTGTCATCTATTCGGGCAATGCCTTCGCCTCCCTAGGAGAACTCCGTCGTATCTTGGAGACCTACTCCAATGGAATTGTGACCACGAGACCCCATGAGGGGCATCATCGCTATCCCAGCACTGAGCTCCCCATCCTACCCCAAACAACTCCGACACTGAAGCTCACGAAGAAGCCTCGATATCTATAAGACACGCCCGACTAGATGTCAACTAGGTGGACCGAGTCCACCAGGAGTATTGTTAAATCTTAGTAGTCCTATTGTCTTGTATTTTCAAGGTAGCAATCGTATGGCGTAGTGAGCTTGTCAATTACCCGTATGCCATTGTTTTGATGGTACTATGTGTGATCTAGCATAAATTATTGGTGTATGGCGACAGAGTAAATGCTAGACGTGACTGCCGACACACATAGTAATATGTCACACTCCTTTTGAGAAGTGGTGTCCGAGAATTTGACTTGGACAACCCTATGTCGGAGCCGATGCACAAGTCGTGCCAGCGCCGCATCATGTTCCTTGTACCAGGCACCTTATAAGGGGTCGTATCCATGCACCACACCAGCCACCACCACACTTGAGCACCACTCTTCTCCATTCATCCTTCCATGTCTCATCCCGGAGCCTACCTACGAACTCCAGATGCAAGCCCTAGTAGTTTTGTTGAGGTTTTGTGGGATTTGACCTGCAATACACTTGGTTCCAACTACCCACCCCAGTATGAGTTGTTCAAAATGAGGATCACCCCTGATTCCTCGAAATACTGGGCAGTTGTGCACGTCCCACGAGAGGATTTAAATCAAGGCCCTCCATACATTGTCTTCATCGGGAGATCCATGCCAACCTCAGGCATGGCTATTGAGGTTGCTGCTTATGAAGCAGTTACCCGTCTTCGATTCACGGTACCTGCTGCTAGTGAAAGGAAATACTACTATTTCCTGAGCCGCACAGCTTCTGGAGCAGAAGCCATGTTCCGTTGTGAACGCATAGAGAGGGATCCAGCTCTGACCAATCTCATTCAGTATGTGATGGCCCAGGAGCATCTAACCCAGCAACTAATGGATTATCTCCATTATCTTGCTGTCCTCAATCCCGATATCGCTATTGGTGGACCACCATGGCCAACCCCGGAAGGACATGTTCTTCGTTTACTTCCTTCACTTCCCCCGGAAGAAGAAGAATGTGCTCCAGCACGAGGAACCCATCCACAAGACCCCGTAGATCTCACCTTCGGACCATAGACGATCATTGTTGTTGTACCTAGCACTAGTTTACGTGTTGCAACCGTTGTATTGTAATTTAGGGCTATGTCGTAAGTGCATTGCCATGATTGCATTTTGCATATGATCATTGTTGTAATTTGCATTCAGTTCTTCTGCCCTTAACAAATCTAGAGCACGAGATTTTTCTTAAGGGGGTTAGAGTTTGTAAAACCCCCCAAAAAATTAATCATATTTTCTTTAAGTAAAAATTTGGCCAGAGATAAAGTTTTGAATTATACTAGGTCATTTATTAATTTCAAAGCCTTTTCTATTTCCTGTTTTACAAAAACTTCTTCCCTCCATAGAAGATTATTTGTGTGAAATGTTGTGGTCCTTGGTTGTTTTGTAAATCATTTGATTTATATCATAAGAAACAGTAGGAAACATTTTCATAATAAAAATTTCCACAAAGTAATACTTTTAAAAGCATTTTCAATACTTAAAATGCTTCTATTGCACTACAAGTATTTTAAATAATTGTTTTAAAATCCCACAAAAATTATGAGAGTTCAGGTGATTCCTATCTGTCACTTGTGAGAAAAACCTAACTATGTCCTTTGAAAATTTTGAGTGAAACATCCTCTTTACAAATTATGTCCCATCCTTGAGTTTTAACTACAACCGTACGTTTCCTAGCTCCATTGCTTCTATAACTTTGCCATCTAGTAGTCCTTCCAGCCAAAACCTTAACTCTAGGAGATCAGCTCCATTGGAATCTTTTTAGTCCACCAAACATGGCACTGAAGTTTCTGTCCAGAACTGAATTCTGGTAAAACTTGCACTAGCAAGTTTCTCATCTTCCCAAACTAACTCCACTACCATCTCTATCATCTAAAGAGACCTCATCCTGCCAAATTTCATCATCAACCAAATCCCCTAGCTAGCCCTAGCATTTTGTCAAACACCTTGTGTGCATGATAGAAATGTTGCCACTTTCTATATTGCACTGGACACTTGATCATTTCGCCAAACCAGCATGTCCATTAGCTCTCTAACAACTATGCTCATAGTACTGTTAATTTGCACTCTCATCAGAGGCTCCTAGACCACTGAAGCATTTTGTCGAGCATGCCACGTGCATGTCCGGAGCATGTCCAGAGCGCACGTTTGGCACGCGTCGGCACCGAGCTGCTGCCGCCGCTCTGCTGCCTCCCCCTCTCATCCTGATCCTTCTCTGGATCGGCTCCACCACCTGGAACCTCACCGACACCCTTGCTTGGCCCCTAGCGCCGTCCACCACCGTCCACAATGACCAAGACCGCCGCCCGACGAGTCCCGCACGGCCACGTCTCTGCCGGACCCGCGTGGCGCGTCCCGAGCAGCCCAGCCCCTCCCAGGAGTAACTGCGGGCGGACACCGCCCTCACCGTCCACTCTACCGACCTCAACGGCCTCACCTGCCGCCGTAATGACCACCGCCGCCATGCTTATCCTCTGGACACCGCGGAGCCGACCCCTCGCACTATAAAAGCTTACCCAGAGACCTCTCAGTCCATCACCACCTCTCCCTCCCTCACTGACCCACCCATAGCGGTAGAATGACCGGAGCGGGTCATCTTCCCCAACTCCGGCAACCACGGTCACCGCCTCTGTCTCGTTCATGCCGACGCCACTAGGGCCTCCCCCTCTCCACTCTCCTCACCGTCCACCCCTCCTCGCCCCAGACTCCATCCCCACCTTCAATTCGCCCTGGGAGCTGCCGTAAGCGGAGCACCCTTTCGTCCGACGCTGCCGTCCGCCGGAGAGCTCGCCGTCGGCGACCATGGCGGGTACCCATGGGTTCTCCTCGAGCTCCTGAGCACACCCATGTGCTCAGCTCCCCGAGGGGAGCCGCCGTTCACCGGCGAGCCTCATCGGAGCCCCGCCTCTGTTCTGCCGGAGAGGGAGACACGCACGGCGACCGGTCAAACCTAACCAGTGGGCCAGGGAGACCCACTATCAGTGACCTAGCGCTGTGCCAGCTCGTTTAAGTGGAGGCTATTGCCCAAAGTACGTCTCCTCCTCTGGAAGGCGTGTTCCATTAAAGCGCAATCACTGAAGTACGTCTTCCTATTATGAAAGTGTGTTTCCTAACGAACCGGTTTCTTTTTCTGTTTTAATTTAAATCCAGAGTTGACCCTAACTTTGACTGGCTCTAGTTTTCAAACCACAACTCCAAATGGCTTGATTCTTTTTTTGTTATTTCTCAAATTTAATCTAGTTTATTTTAGTATTTATTTCAAAATTTTCCAAACAACTTTTATGTATTGTTTTGGGATTTTGTGGTAATTAAAAATATTTTGAAAATAGGAAATGGAGGGGAGATATAATTTTCAAAGTTTTGGAGTGCACCCAATCTTTCTGCATGCTCAAGGAAATCATCTTGAACACATGATATGGTGAATGCATAGTGTTTGTTTGCATGTAGAATTGAGTTATGAATATGTTGAACTCATATGAAGTTTGCATACTATTGGTCATACATGCATGATTCCCCTTTTATGATATCTTATCTTCACTTAAACATGAAGTATAAGTGAGTACAGTTAGTGCCATATGTGCCTATGTTGGTCCAAGCTATTTTGCACGAAGAATCGGTCACGAGAAAAGTGACTGTGAGACTGAAATCTCGTTGTGACGAGAGTGATCAGTGAGGGTATGTTGGAACATACCAGGTTGTGACCCTATTGGGTACTGCCAAGGATTTATATTGTGCTAACCACTTCAGGCAAACTTAAACCTCCTGAGTTGACCGTAGATCGAGTCTTTTCCGGTAACCCCCATACTGGTTTCATGCTACCACTTGTCCCTGCCACAGGCTGGGTATGATTCAGTAAGTTGTTAACCCCTTTCCCTGCACACACACATACACCGTACAGAGAGTCCACGATGAGGGTTTCCAGGTACTAGCTGCAATGCCAGTTATCGGGTCAGGGGGCATGGGTGTATCCGGCTGGGCCGAGAGGGGGGCACCCCTTGTAATCCGCGCGTGTTAATAGTGATCCCATGCTACTCGAAACGATGGTCTCCCCGTCTTAGAGTTTCTCTTGAACAATGCGTTGGGTGATTCCTGGCATCCGGAAAGTTAAGTTGGTGTGTGCTGGTCAGGTGTGCTTTCAATCGAAAGGCCTTAATGGGAATTAGTCAGCGTCTCGGTGTTGGCTAAAGAAATCCTATACACGTGGGTAAAGAGTACACCCTCTGTAGAGTTATATCTATTCGAATAGCCGTGTCCATGGTAAAGGACTACAGTCTGGGTTGGTCAAGTGTCGGTCTTAGTGTGAATCTCCGGAGGGAATAATTAAAGTGATCATGGTTCCTTTTGTAGGATAATTACTGTCACTACTGGTGCTGTTATGAATATTATTGTTGATATGGATGGACTAATCTTTTCCTCTTATGTTTAACCTTGAGTATCTCTTGGGATGGCTAGACTACCCGGGATACTCAAGTTTATTTTCGTTTCTGAGTATCACTTGGGATGGCTAGTCCACCTGGACTTGTGTTATTATTTTCTTATAAGCCCTGTATGAGGCATCGCTCAGACACCCGACAGTGGCATTTATTTTCAAGACCTCTCATGGCTTCGCTTGAGTTCTCGGGCGGTCTTGTCTCGCCCGATTCTCTTTTAGACACCCGTTTGGCATTTCTCTTGGAATTTCTTGGGCGGTCCAACGCCCAACGTTCCATTTCATTTCTATGATTTACTAATAACATGACTTATTTTCTGTATGAATATTTGTCATGCCATGCTTTAATACTCAGTCAGCACATGCATGTAATTTAATTCATCATGAGCATATGCATCCGGTATATCTTTCATTCTTGATGTTTGCGAGTACATTCAAACGTACTCACTGGCTTGTCCCTGGCTATTGTCTCGGCCAGATCATGACTCAGAGATGAGCACTACGAAGACACCCCCTCAACCTAGGATTCGAAGATAGCAGCCACGCGAGATAGGAGTTATCCAGGTTAGCTGTTCCCATGGGAATGGAGTTCCATCAGCGTTGGAGATCCATGAGTCGCTTCCATCATCTGCCACTAGAAATCATTCTTGTACTCAATGGACCTATAAGGTCTTGTACTCAAATCCTGGTAATTGCTTGGAAATTCTGCATCAAGGAAATGTCCACCAGCAACAGTAATCCTGGGGTTGGTGGTGACATAAGGGTCGCTTGCTGGGAATTTATGTCCTAGAAATCCGGCCCCGACACTTTTTGAATACTGCAGGGGCTATTATTGATTGCACTAAAGGCAATGTCACTTTTCATGTTAATGGTAATGAGCATACGGTACACTTTCCGAGGAAACAACCTCAAGTCCACAATATCAATTCTATTGGAAAAATTCCATTGATTATTTTTGGAGGTTTTGAATTTCCTCTTCCTACTGTTAAGAAGAAATATGATATTCTTATTGTTGGGGATGTGCATATCCCCGTTGAGGTAACATAGTGTTATTCAAAATGTCTCTGATTCCATGTTATTCGGAATGAGTTCGTTAACAAGACTTGATCAACCTTGTTAGTGGATTCCTTTTGATGAGCATGAGATGAATGAAACTAGAAGGCACAACCTTTTGTACCCTCCTTTTACTTTCTATTATTTATATTAAATAAAATAAAAATAGTATCTTTCTGTCTTTTATCTAAATTATCCGTGCAATATAAAAATACCCCGAAAATAAGATGTCGGGGGACTAATCCACGAACACCTATGGGACCGGCGGACCGAGTCCCTTTCGGTTCGGCGGGGGCGGAGGTCGTGCAAAGAGCGGATCGAGGCGAAGCACACGAGCGGTTTACCCAGGTTCGGGCCGCACGGATGCGTAAAACCCTACTCCTGCTTTGTGGTTTGTATTGAGTTCTTGCTCGGGAGCGCGGAGTGCCACAGTACACACCAGCAGCTAACGAGACCGAGCGTGAGTGTTCTTGAACCAGCTAACCCCCTCTCCGTTGCGCATGGGCCTCCTTTTATATGCTCAAGGGGTCACCGACAGGTGGCAACGTAGACAAGGGTAAACATGGAAAGGTGCTGCGGTAGGTACAGCTACCTGCTACAGTGTATCATACCTAACCCTGACGGCAGGGGACAAGGACCTTAAATGCCCGTCTGCGTCGCCTAAACAGTGTAAAAGGGACCGTCAGGGACGCCACCGCTCGCCACGATGGCAATCTTGTCAGCCCCGCTTGCCACCGCTCACCTGCTGGTTGCACAGCTGCCCGCCACGCACGCCTGGAAGGGTCCCAGAGCGACACGTTGGTGGATGTGCTGGAGCGCGGGCACGGAGTGGTGGCTTGCCGCGGCAAGCGCCTTGCCGTGGTCGTTGTCTTGTCGCGTCCGGGAGCTTGTCGCTCACTGGGCCTTGCCGGGACGCGTGGCGCGTCGCGGCAAGTTCCTTGAGATGCCTTGGGTGGCCTTCCCGGCAAGCTCCTCTTGCCGGGGCCTTGAGATGCCTTGGGTGGCCTTCCCGGCAAGCTCCTCTTGCCAGGGTCTTGAGGTGCCTTGGTTGGCCTTCCCGGCAAGCTCCTCTTGCCGGGGTCTTGTCTCCTTGAATGGCTCCAGGGGAACCACGGAGGACCTTGGCGGTCACCCGGCAAGCCTTGCCGCGGGATGCTGCAACTGCCCGTGCACAAGTTCGGGATACTAGGGTACCCCTACTCTAGTACACCGACAGGAGCCCCGGGCCTGGGCCATACACGGTGCCGAGCGCTGTTGGGCCAGGCCCAAAACAGGGCACGGGCACGCGTGGCCTGGGTTACGCCGTATCTTTCTCCGTATCCACCGCGCCCTCCCCGAACGGCACGCGTTGAATGCGGCATCGTGGGAGGGATCGTGGGTGGTTACTTTATTCGGAAATGCGGAACGTCCGCCCCCTCCCTCTTTATAAGCAGGGGAAACAGGGGCAGTCCGCCCATTCGCCCGTTGCTGCTTCCAATCTCAGAAATCTCCGTCGCTCCCTCGTCTTCCCAAAGCCGAAAGAGAGCAGCGCTCTGCCCCCCATCGCCACCAGCATCACCAACGCCGTCGACCTCCTCCACTACTTCCGCCATGGCTCCAAAAGCCGACAAGGGGAAGGTCGTGAAGTCGACCGAGGCGCAGCGGCTTGCGGCGCTGCGGAAGGAGCGGGCAGTCTTCCCCCCCAAGCTTGCCGCGAAGGAGCTGAGGGAGAACTACTACCTCTTCTGGTCGGCGGAGACACGAGCGCATCCGCGCACGAAGGTACTCCCCGCCGCCGCTTGGAAGAAGGCTCCAAATGGATACCCTTTCTTCGCTTTGTTCTTCTACTACGGGCTCTGCCCGCCTTTCTCTGAATTCTTCTGCGACATCATGAATACCTATGGATTCCACCTCCTTGACTTCACCCCCAATGTCGTTCTGACCATGGCAGTTTTCGCACATCTCTGCGAAAACTTTGTCGGAGTCCATCCCAATGTAGCCCTCTTTCGCCACTTCTTCATACCCCGAGTAGAGAGAGGAGAGCCTCTATCCGGCGGAATCGCCTAGATCTCAAGGGTCGGCAAGAAGGAAACTTATCTGGAGGGAGAATTCCGCGGCAAGTGGGAGGAGTGGAGGGCAGACTGGTGCTGGATTGACGAGGAGAACCCGCAGCCATTCACCACCCGGCGCCAAACCCCAGTAGCACGCGGCAGCGATTGGAGTGACGTGGCCCCGGAAGACGACAGGCTGAAGATTGCTGTCACCCGGATCCTGCGCCTCAGGTTTGCCGGGCTCACTGTAGGCGCCGTTGGCGCATATTTTCTTCGCTGCCGCATCGCCCCCCTGCAGGAACGGGGGAGACCCACCTGGGAGTTCAAGAATGCGGCGGATATCATGAGGCTGCGGCCGGGCCTCAACTACAACTTTACTGTTCTGGAGCTCAACGCGATGCTCCAAGAACTGTTCAAGTATGACCCCCAACATCCCGAAGTGTTCAGGTTGCCGGGGGGTGTCGTTCCGTTGTGCAACAATTCCGTGCTCGACCGCATCCGTGCAATGATGCCAGAGTGCAACTCGCATGGAATTGTGCCAACTTGGCAGGAGCCTACAGACGACGTCGTGCAGCAGTTCTTCGATGACTTGGTAGAAGTGCCGATCCGCTCCGACGAGAAGGACGGCCTCACCCGCGACACCACCGATGCGGAGATGGCACTCATCGCCACCAGGCTGGAAGAGGCGGCGGCAGCCGCAGCCGCGGGCGAATTTGGATTCACCATGGAGGAGGCAGATGCAGCAGAGGCGGCAAGCCGTGCCGAGCGAAGGGAGCCTGCCGGCGAGAAAGAGCTTGCCGGGCAGAACGTCAAGTCGAGCGAGCCCGCCAAGGATACGAGCGGCTCGCTGGAGATCAACTCGTCTTCCACTTCATCTTCAGACAGCTCGCCGCAAGCAGAGCCTCCATCCCCACCAAGAAGGCGTCTCCGCAAGGCCGGTGACGTAGCGGAGCGGCAAGCGGGTCAACAGTCGCCGTGCCGCATGACATGCTCTACCGCGGAAAACACTGTTGCCGCGGGAGCATCTCATGCTGCGACGACAACTGGAGCGGGGCCCTCCCGGACCACCGCTTCTACTCCTGCCGCTTCTCATGCCGCGACGATAGCTGGAGCGGGGTCGTCTCAGACTGCCGCCACTACTCCCGCCAAGCGGCCAAGGGAAGCTTCTCCTCCGCCTCCTCGCGCTGGGCGCGCGCCGGACTTCGACTTGCTGTACTTGCTGTACTTGCTGACGAGGAAGAAGAAGAAGAGTAAGCTTCTCTTGCTGTACTTGCTGTTCTTCAATTCTTGCCGTTTGTCTTGTATCTCATCTGCTTTGCTCAGAACTTGTTCCTTTTTAGGACTCTGGCTTAGAGAGCAGCAAAGAGAGCCAAGGTCCCGGTGATTGTCATCGAGGACGAACCTACTGCGACAGCGGGGGGTGCGCCCGAGACAACCTTGCCGGACCCGACAACTTTTCTCCAGAGCAGCCCCCAGCGTAAGTATATGGTTTGCTTTCCGCTTGTGAGGTGTGCATGGATACTCTGTCTTTGCTGATATTTGATTGCTGATTTATGTAGGAGCAGAGCAGCCCCACCAGGAGCCAAGGGAGAATCCCCCGACAAGGGAGAATTCTCCGGCAAGGGAGGGCTTCCCGGTAAGGGAGAAGTCTCCGGCAAGGGAGAGCGCCAGCGGCCCCCCAACGGTGCAGACCATGACTGCAGAACCCGGCACAGGTACTCCTCTTGCTTCAAAACTTCCCTTGGGTTCTTCTTCTTTTGATCTTCTTGGGTTTTCTCTTGACTCTTCTCCCCTTTCTGGCTGTCAGACCCATCTGCTACAGAGCCGATGGAGACCGAGGTTGCCGCCGAAGAAGCGGTCGGCGCTGACGATCCCACCGGCGCAGAGGCCGCCAAGGCTGCCGCCGCAGCAACTGGCGAGGGGTCTGGCGATTGCACTGACGGCCCTGAGGCTGCAGGAGCGCCAGGCGCTACACCGACCGCTGACCCGTCCGCCGCTGCCGCAGCGCCAGGCTCCGAAGAGCCCCAGCCAGGCGTCTACCTGAAGGCCGGCGAAGGCGTCTTCATCAACCTCCCCTGGGCGTCAAGCTCCAGGGCGCCGGTCGAGGGGGAGATCTTCGACGAGGAGGTGCTCGCCTCCGCGGGGATGACGCTGGTTGACGCGCCAAGCAGCAGCAGCAACGAGCCCGAAGAAGAGCGGCTGCTGCGGAAGTTGATGTCGCTCTCCCGCGCGCGGCAAGCCAAGCTGGAATCCCGCGAGGCGCTTGTCGCGAAGGCGGGAGCAGATATCGAGAAGCGCGCGGAAGAGCTCGGGGGTTTCCACCAGGAAGCCCTCCGATCCCTGGCGGAGGAGCGGGAGTAGCTCGCCTAAGCGCAGAAGGTCTTCTTCCTCGAGAAGGCCGAAGTCGAAGAGCAACAACGACTTGCCGTTGTGAAGCTATCCGCGGAAGAGGGCGAGCTGGCGGAGCAGAAGGTCAATCTTGACGCCCACGAGGAGGAGCTTGCCGCACACGAGGAAAACTCGGCGGAGCCCTCAAGCAAGCAGAGGACGCTGCCGCCGCCGCCGAGGCCGCCAAGAAGGAGTTGGAGACGAAGGTGGCGCAGCTGGAGGTCGATCTCGCTGAGAAGGGCAAAGAGCTCAGTGCCGCCAAGGACTCCAATGCAGATCTTGAGTCGAAGTTGACCGCTTTGACCAAGACGCTGGACGGCGCCAAGAAGCAGGAGGCGGCCTTGAAGGAGGAGATCAAGGCCGACAAGGTGCTGCTGGAAAGTGTCGCCGCCACTCAAAACGCTTTTCGGGAGACTGTGGAGCACTGGACGGAGAGTCTTGTGAATGCTGCCACAGACATTGACAGGGAGTTGGCGCAGCTGGGGATGGAGGATCTCGGGTATCCCTCCGACGAGAACCTCCAACCCAGCGCCAAGCTCGTCTTATTCTTCAAGGGCGTGGCGACGGCCCTCAAGCGACTCCGGGAGAGGATCCCAAAGCAGCTGGCCGATGAGTCGCGCAAGATCTACGCGGGAGCTCTTCAGAAAGTGTTGGTGAAGGTGGCCTTCCGCAATCCGGGCCTCAACCTCACCAACGTCCTCAAGACCCTGCCACCGGATGCTGATCTGGAGGCGCTCAAGGCCCTTGTCGCACCCATTGTGGACAAGGTGAGCGGGATCAAGAGGGTCGAGGGCGATCGTGTAGATTAGGCCGCCCATTTCTTCTTTCCTTGTCGCTGTTTATCATGTTATGAAAACAATCTATTAGAGCTGCGACAAGCTATCTTTGTAATATAACTTTATTCTGGGTAATGATTGCAATGTTATTCCCATTACTTGATTCCTTCCTTTGTATGTTTTTGCCCTACGCTTTTAGGGAACTTGCCGGTGCAGGCACCTGAGCCGCGAGCGCTGAGTGCGGGACGTCAGCAGCCTGCTGGCGGTGCCGCTACCGACAAGAAACCTTGTCGCAACTAGTTGCATCTCACTTAAGTTGTTGAGCGGACTCGAAACAAAGTAAGGGCACAACCAGCTACGAGTTGGTTCCTCCGCGCACAGGTTTTCCATACAAAGTGCGGTCGTTCAAGGGAGATAACTTAAAAATTTTAAAAATCTGATTGCTCAAACTTTGGCAACTTAGCTTTTCTGTTGTTTGCTTCCCGGCAAGGCGAAACTTTCTTGAACGACGCCTGGCCCATACCATTATCTTCTCCTTTACCCCCGGCAAACTTGTGGGCGAGGGAACCTTCCTTTCCTTGAGAAAAAAGAAAGAAGAGAAAATAAAGACATGGAGCCTTACGGCTCGTTATTGCTTACCGGGGAGTAGGTGCTGCACAAAGTGTCAGATAACACATGCAAAAAATAGAAAGCATGAAATTGACAAGATGTGCGGAGCACATGAGCTTTACTTATGCACGGGGTCTGCGCCCGGCTTTGTACAAAGGATTACATGCAACAGCGGCAAGACTTGTACAAAAGGTGGTTGCCGGAACAGGTTCCGGCAACCGCGCCTTACGGGTAAAACTTACGAAGATGCTCAATGTTCCAGGAGTTGCTCACCGGAATGCCATCTTCGGTCTCAAGGCGGACAGCGCCAGGCCTAGTGACTCGTTTCACCCGGTAAGGGCCTTCCCACTTCGGCCTCAACTTGTTGGAATTCTTGGCGGACTGAACACGCCGAAGAACAAGGTCGCCTTCCTCGAGACTTCTGGCGTTAACTTTGCGGCTATGGTAGCGGCGCAAAGCTTGCTGGTAGCGAGCAGCTCGCACAGCAGCCTGAAGACGGTCTTCCTCAAGGAGCAGCGCGTCATCTTGTCGCAGCTGCTCTTGCTCGAGCTCATCATAAGCGAGCACTCGAGGTGACCCGTATACGAGTTCCGTGGGGAGAACTTCCTCTGCTCCATAGACTAGAGCGAAAGGTGTCTGGCCAGTGGCTCAATTTGGCGTCATTCTGATCGACCAAAGAACCACCAGCAGCTCCTCGATCCAGTTTCTTTCGCACTTGTGCAGCCTGTTGAAAGTCCTGGTCTTGAGCCCGCGCAGCACTTCAGCATTTGCCCTCTCCGCTTGACCGTTGCTTCTCGGGTGAGCAACAGAAGCGAAGCAGACCTTGGCGCCAAGGTCTTGGACGTACTGCATGAAGGTGCGGCTCGTGAATTGTGTACCGTTGTCAGTGATTATCCTGTTAGGGATTCCGAAGCGGCAAACAATCGACCTGAAGAACTTGACTGCTGACTGTGCTGTCACCTTCCTCGCTGGTTCCACTTCCGGCCACTTTGTGAACTTGTCGATTGCTACGTACAAGTACTCAAAGCCCCCGACTGCTCGGGGAAAGGGGCCGAGGATGTCGAGCCCCCAGACCGAAAATGGCCAGGATAAAGGGATCGTCTAGAGAGTTTGAGCTGGTTGGTGTATCTGTTTGGAATGGAACTGGCACGCTTCACACTTGGTTACTTGTGCAGTTGCATCCCCGAGGGCTGTTGGCCAAAAGAAACCTTGCCGGAATGCTTTGCCGACAAGTGCTCTTGCGCCAATGTGGTGACCACATATGCCTCCATGTATCTCTGCCAACAGCTTTTGTCCGTCTTCCCGGTGAATACACTTCAATTTCACACCGTTGAGTCTTCTTCTGTACAGTGTCTTGTCGACAAACTGGTACATACTTGACTGCCGGGCTACTCTTTCTGCTTCTTCTTGCTCTTCGGGAAGTTCTCCTGTCTGAAAGAAATGGACAATCTGCTGCGCCCATGCTGGAGCTTGTGGCTCGACAACAAGGACTAAAGGCAAATCTGCTGCTGCGGGAACATCCGCTTCTACGGCGAGAACCTGCGGCTCTGCCGGAGCTTGACGTTCCCCGGCAAGCTTGCCGGAGCAAAACTTGTCGGGAGCTTGTGCATCAACGGAACAAACCCTAGGGCTTGCCGGAGCAGACTGCTCCTCAGCACTCTTGGCGTTGATCCCAGCTGCTGCGGGAACATCCGCTTCTACGGCGAGAATCTGCGGCTCTGCCGGAGCTTGACGTTCCCCGACAAGCTTGCCGGAGCAAAACTTATCGGGAACCTCTACTTCAACGGAACAAACCTTAGGGCTTGCCAGAGCAGAATGCTCCTCAGCGCTCTTGGTGTTGATCTTGGAGACCTTCTTGGCGGCGGCTCCGGGAAGCTCTGCCGGAAAATAGTCACCAGAAATCAATTTCCTCTTCTTGCTCTGTCCAGTTGATGACGTTACAGACGGTTGAGCCAGCTTGAGCACAAAGATCCCTGGTTCCACAGGTAACTTAAGTGTGGCGCACTTTGATAGGCCATCGGCAATGTCGTTCTGAGCTCTTGGAACATGCTCCATCTGCAGGCCGTCAAAGTGCTCTTCTAGCTTTGTCACTTCATCGACGTAGGCTTCCATCAACGGACTCTGATAGGTCTTGTTTACTTGGCGGACGACAAGCTGTGAGTCACCCCTGACAATGAGCTTCTTAATCCCAAGGTCTGCCGCAATCCTGAGACCGGCAAGCAAGCCTTCATACTCTGCAGTATTGTTAGTTGCTTGCTCCTTGGGAAAGTGCATCTGGACTACGTACTTGAGGTGCTCTCCGGTGGGTGCGACAAGCAGCACGCCAGCGCCGGCGCCTTGCAGCGAAAAGGCGCCATCAAAGTACATCAGCCACTCTTTGCTTGCTTCCTCGACGGGGATGCTCGTTTCTGGAATTTCTTCATCTGGTGTTGGCGTCCATTCTGCTATGAATTCTGCCAATGCTCTGCTTTGGATAGTTGAAGTACTCTCAAACTTGAGGCCAAAGCTTGACAGTTCCAGTGCCCACTCAACAATCCTGCCTGTCGCTTCTGGATTCTGTAGTATCCTCTTCAGCGGAAAACGAGTGACAACTGTGATCTCATGTGCTTGGAAGTAATGGCGCAGCTTTCTCGAGGCCATGAGAAGGCCGAAAAGCAATTTCTACACGCCAGAGTACCTTGACCTAGCCCCCTGCAGAAGGGAACTGACAAAGTAAACTGGGCGCTATACCATTTTCTTCTGTATCTCCTCGCGCGTCTGCGCAGATCCATCCTTGTCGGGACCAGAGCTTGTCGGGGAAGCCCCCTGCTTGTCGCTGGATGTGCCTGCCATGGTTGTTGGCTCATCATCTGCCTCCCTCTCCGCTACTAACGCAGCACTAACCACTTGATTGGTTGCTGCTATATATAGCAGCAACTTCTCTTGCGGCTTAGGTGCGACAAGTATTGGAGGGGAGGACAGGTATCTCTTCAAGTCTTGCAGCGCAGCCTCCGCTTCTGGAGTCCATTTCATTGGACCTGCCTTTTTCAATAATTTGAAAAATGGCAGGGCGCGCTCGGCAGACCTAGAGATAAACCTGCTGAGAGCAGCCACGCAACCGGCAAGTCTTTGTACATCCTTGACGCGCTTTGGTGCTTCAATCTGCTCAAGGGCCTTGATCTTGTCGGGATTGGCTTCAATTCCCCGCTGAGACACGAAGAACCCAAGAAGCTTGCCGGAGGGGACTCCAAACACACACTTCTCTGGGTTGAGTTTGAGGCTGATCTTGCGCAGATTCGCAAAGGTTTCGTCTAAATCTTGGATCAGAGTTGCCTTGTCCTTGCTCTTGACCACTATATCATCCATGTAGGCTTCCACATTTCTGTGTATTTGTGGCTCCAGAGCGACATGGACTACTCTTGCAAATGTTGAACCAGCATTTTTTAAACCAAAAGGCATCCGTACGAAACAGTACGTGCCACATGGAGTAATAAATGCGGTCTTCTCCTCATCCTCTCCTGCCATGAAGATCTGATGGTATCATGAGTATGCGTCAAGAAATGAAAGCAAGTCACATCCGGCCGTGGAGTCAACAATCTGGTCAATGCGCGGCAAAGGAAATGGGTCTTTGGGACAAGCTTTGTTAACATCGGTAAAATCGATACAAAGTCTCCATTTCCCGTTCGCCTTGCGCACGACTACAGGATTGGCCAACCACGTAGGATGGAGCACTCCTCTGACAAGGCCTGCTGCTTCCAATTTCTTGATTTCTTCTGCAATGAATTCTTGGCGCTCCACTGCTTGCTTCCTGACCTTCTGCTTGACGGGCCGCGCATGAGGACAAACGGCAAGGTGGTGCTCAATTACTTTCCTAGGAACACCGGGGATGTCAGACGGTTACCAAGAAAACACGTCGACATTCGCCCGCAGGAAAGCAATGAGCGCGCTTTCCTATTTAGGGTCGAGAGTGGCACTGACGGTGAAGGTACCACCAGTGCCGTCCTCCTTGGCGGACACCTTCTTCGTCTCTGGCGGAGCTGCCATTGTCTTCTTACACTTGCCGGTGGAGCTCGATGGTGCGTCCTCGATGGCAGCGCAGCACTCCGAAGAGGTGCGCTTGCCGGAGTGGGCATCAGAACTCTTGCCGGACTTGGTCTTCTTCTTCCCCCCGGGAGCTTCAACGGCAAGTGACTTGCGGTCTGTTGCGGCTGCCGCTTCCCGGTAGATCTTGTCGGCGCAGATAAGAGCATCCTTCTTGTCGCCGGGGACAGAGATGACGCTTATCGGGCCTGGCATCTTCAGCATGTTATATGCGTAGTGAGAGGCTGCCATGAACTTGGCGAGTGCTGGACGGCCAAGTATCCCATTGTAAGGCAATGGAATATCGGCAACGTCAAAAGTGACCCTCTCAGTCCTGAAGTTCAGCTCGCTGCCAAATGTTACTGGCAACGTGACCTTCCCCTTCGGCTTGCTCCTTCCCGGGTTGATTCCTTGGAATGTGTCGGTCTCTTCGAGCTCGCTGTCAGGGATCTGGAGTTTCTGGAGTACAGCGGAGGAGATCAGGTTCAAGCCGGCCCCGCCGTCAACTAACATCTTAGTGACCTTGAGGTTGCGGATAGTTGGTGAAACCAACATCGGCAAGCACCCGACCGCAGCTTGTGTGACTCGACAGGTGGTTCTGCTGCATTGACTTCCCGCACCCACTGCTTGAGTTGGCGGTGCGAAGTATGCAGAGAAGCACCGCCGTCAACACACAAGACCTCTGTGGCTTTCTGGAACTCCTGTTCGCTGGTCTCAACATCATCCATGTCTTCATCGTCGTCATCGTCTTCATCCTTGTCGCGGCCGCGGGGAGGTCTGTCTCCTTGCCGCTGCTTGGCTTTGCCGCGGCGTCCTCCCCGGCCGGCGCGCTTCTTGCCAGATTCTCCTGCGCCTCCTTGGGCCCTCTCCTTGTCGCGTCGCTCGTACTCAGCCTTTTGCTGCTGGACAAGCTGCTCGACCTTCTTGCAGCTCTGGAGGTCATGGCCCTTGGTGCGGTGAATCTTGCAGTACTGCTTGTCGGTGCCGTCCTGCATGTCGGCGACTGCCACAGCCTGGCAGTTGGTGCATGCGGCAATTTCCTTGCCGGAGCTACCAACTTTGGCTTTCTTGGCGCCACCTTCGTTGCCGGACTGCTCAACGACTAGCACATCTTTGCCTTTCTTCTTCCTGTTCCGCCGCCGGTTTTTCTTTGCCGGGGCAGCATCCTCACTGTCAGATCCTCCTGCTCCTATATTCTCTCCGGGGAGTTTCCTCCATTCTTCAGCACGTGCACACTTGTCGGCCAGGGCATACAGCTCACTGACGTCTCTGATCTTGCACATCGCCATCTCCTCCCGCATCCTGCGGTTACGCACGTTCTGATGGAACGCGCTGATGACCGCGGCAGGGTGGATGTCTGGGATGTTGTGCTGCACACGGCTGAATCTCTGAATATACTTGCGCAGGGGCTCTCCTTCCTTCTGGGCGAGTAGATGAAGGTCGCTCTCTTGGCCATGAGGTTTGTGGCCGCCTGTAAAGGCGCCGACAAACTGATGGCATAGGTCTGCCCAGGAAGATATGGAGTTGTCCGGCAAGTGCATGAGCCAGGACCTGACATTGGGTTTGAGCACCAGTGGGAAGTAGTTGGCAAGGATCTTGTCGTCCCGTCCCCCAGCAGCATGCACCGCGATGGTGTAGATGTTGAGGAACTTCGATGGATGCGACTTGCCATCGTACTTCTCTGGTACGTCTGGCTTGAAATTCTTCATGCTGGGCCACTGGACTTGCCGCAGCTCACGAGTGAACGCAGGGCAACCTACCGCGTACGACAAGTCTCCTGGTTCCCCTGGCGCATGCATGTCGACAGAGGGCCCGGCGCGCTGGTCTGATTGACGTCGCGCTTCTCTTTGGCGCTCGATGCGAGTACGAGCGTCCTCTTGTTGTTGTTCGTGAAGAACTTGGCGCTGATCACGACGAGCTCGTGGATCTGATGACGCGGTGGAGTCGTTGTCGAGGTGGATCCGGTGAGTAGGCGATCTTGGCCTTCGGGGCGGAGAGTGCACAGTGGTTGCACCCCCACCGGTCTTGTCGCCACCGGCTCGTGCCTGGCTGACTTGCCGCGGTTGCGACGTGCTCGGCTGCCGTTGAGTGTCGCCGTTGGCGAAGCCGATGAGATTCTGAATGGTGGCCCTCCAGTCGTCGATCTTGTCTGCTGTTGGAGGGTAGCCTAGGAGCAGTTGAGCTTGCGCCAAAGCTTCTGCGGCAGTGGCGGGTGGTGGTGGCGAATGGTGCGAGGAGCGGGATATGCTCGGACTTCTAACTATGTTAGAAGGAGCAGTATCCCGTCCAGGCGACCGTGTCTCGCTCGTGCCAGCAGGTTGGCGTGTATGGTGGTCTGGAGCACTCCGAGATCCACCAGCTCGATCTTGGTCCAGCAAACGCATGGTACTGTGAGCACCGTGACGCTGCCAGTCCCGCGCCTCATGAGGTGGGCGCGGTGCATGTACGGACGCCGAGGTCTTGGAGTGCGCCCGGTCGTTGTGGGAGCCGGCTACGCCGTCGATGGGCAGCGCAGCCTTGTCCTTGGACCTGGCAGCACCGTGAGCTCCCTCGTCGACGCCCGTTCTTCCGCCGGCGTCCGCCCCATTAACCGTTTGCTCCGGTGGTAGCGGGGCGGACGGAGCAGCTGCCACCGAAGCCTTCTTCTTCGGCGGCATGTCGATGAAGACGATGAAGATCTAGCTCGCGCGAACGCCGGATCTGGTTCACACAGCCTCGACGCCCCCTACCTGGCGTGCCAAAGATGTCGGGGGACTAATCCACGAACACCTATGGGACCGGCGGACCGAGTCCCTTTCGGTTCGGCGGGGGCGGAGGTCGTGCAAAGATCGGATCGAGGCGAAGCACACGAGCGGTTTACCCAGGTTCGGGCCGCACGGATGCGTAAAACCCTACTCCTGCTTTGTGGTTTGTATTGAGTTCTTGCTTGGGAGCGCGGAGTGCTACAGTACACACCAGCAGCTAACGAGACCGAGCGTGAGTGTTCTTGAACCAGCTAACCCCCTCTCCGTTGCGCATGGGCCTCCTTTTATATGCTCAAGGGGTCACCGACAGGTGGCAACGTAGACAAGGGTAAAGATGGAAAGGTGCTGCGGTAGGTACAGCTACCTGCTACAGTGTTTCATACCTAACCCTGACGGCAGGGGACAAGGGCCTTAAATGCCCGTCTGCGTCGCCTAAACAGTGTAAAAGGGACCGTCAGGGACGCCACCGCTCGCCATGATGGCAATCTTGTCAGCGCCGCTTGCCACCGCTCACCTGCTGGCTGCACAGCCGCCCGCCACGCACTCCTGAAAGGGTCCCAGAGCGACACGTTGGTGGATGTGCTGGAGCGCGGGCACGGAGTGGTGGCTTGCCGCGGCAAGCGCCTTGCCGCGGTCGTTGTCTTGTCGCGTCCGGGAGCTTGTCGCTCACCGGGCCTTGCCGGGACGCGTGGCGCGTCGCGGCAAGTTCCTTGAGATGCCTTGGGTGGCCTTCCCGGCAAGCTCCTCTTGCCGGGGCCTTGAGATGCCTTGGGTGGCCTTCCCGGCAAGCTCCTCTTGCCGGGGTCTTGAGGTGCCTTGGTTGGCCTTCCCGGCAAGCTCCTCTTGCCGGGGTCTTGTCTCCTTGAATGGCTCCAGGAGAACCACGGAGGACCTTGGCGGTCACCCGGCAAGCCTTTCCGCGGGATGCTGCGACTGCCCATGCACAAGTTCGGGATACTAGGGTACCCCTACTCTAGTACACCAACATAAAAGTTCTCCAAATGCCCTAAAATTTAAATATGATTTTTTCTAGAATATTTGAGAATATTTGGCACTTAGAACACAACAGGAGGATCTGGCACCTAGCCACGAGGGTCAGGGGCGCGCCCCCCTGCCTCGTGGGCCCACGGTGGCCCTCCTCCACTTATTCCTGCACCCACACACTCCTTCTTCCTCCCACAAACACGAACATCCAGCTCAAACCCGAGTCCAAGTTCATTTTGCTGCCATATTCAATCTCCTTGCTCAAAGCACCTCTCACAAAACTGCTTTGGGAGATTGTTCCATGGTATGTGACTCCTCCATTGGTCCAATTAGTTTTTGTTCTAGTGCTTTATTCATTGCAAATTTTTGCTGCCTAGGTGACCATGTTCTTGAGCTTGCATGTCAAATTTATATGGTTCCAAGTAGTTTTGATGCATGATATAGGCTCTAGGCACTTGTAGGAGTAGTTGCTATCAATATTATTGAGTTTGGCTTACTTTTATTTTGAAGTTACTAAAAAAATTCAGAATTTTTCAAAGGAATAAATATGCTTAGGAAAATGTACCAAGGTGGTTCTTCAAGGAAGCAAGGACCCAGGCTTGCAATGCGTGATGCTGATGAAGAGCCACCAAGAGACACTCCAGTGCGTCCTTGTGAATGGCCTTCGGAAAACTTTATGGATCGAGCGGGAATTAAGGAATAATTTAACGCATATTTGCGTAACACGGATTTTGTGAGCTTCGAGGAAGAGAAGTGCAGCCAGTATCACTATCTCACTAGTTCCTTTGTGAGGAGGTTTGAATTTTCATCTTCACGTAATTCTCCAACTGTCCTGTTTGATCTCTATGAAAAATCTTATAATATGGACTTAGAGGATTTTACCACTGCTTGCAAACTTCCACAATGGGGTAGTGCTAGTGAACCCCGCAAATCTGAATTTAGAAATTTTCTTGCTAGCATAACTGTGGGGGAATCTAGAGATATAACACAAGCTACCATAGGGAGCATTCACTTTCCTGCTATACATTATTTTGCTCTCTTCATAGGTAGGTGCATAAATGGTAAAGATGAAGCATGTCATATGTGTGTCCCTGACCTCAGTATTCTTAGGAGTGCTGTGTTAGGAGACAAATCCTATAATTTGGGAGCCATTGTTGCACGTAGGTTGCATAATAATAGATTTAATGGAGATTTCTTCGGTGGAATTTCTGCAACCCTCTTAGCTGATTTTCTCGGTGTAACCATATGTGAGGATGGTATTCAATTGCCTCCCACTTACCTAGATTTTAATGCTATGGTTCACCACCAGTTTTTTGAGAGGAGTGAATCACCTATCCAGTATCGACTAATCTTTGACAGACGGCGTGTTGTCTGTATTACTCTCCCTGCTCCTGCCTTCTTTGATTATCAGGCAAAAGGAAGATATGTTATTACCAGAGAGGGGCAGATGAGTACGAGAGGAGAGCGGAGGCCACTCGTCGCCACGCTGCAGCTCAGTAGGCAATAGCCGCTGCATCGCAGTACGACCCCAACTACTATTATGGATATCCGCCAGGCCAGCCGTGGCCATAGACCAACTTAGGCCAAAAGCCTAAGCTTGGGGGACTACGTATTTCCCACCGACATTACATTTATGTTCACACACTCATTGCTAGATGTCGGTGCTCATACTTTTTCATTGTATCATCCATGCTAGTTTATTTTCCTTTTTATGCTTTCTCCTTGTGTGTTTAATAAACCTTAAGAAAAACAAAAAAATATTAGTTGTAGCTTTTAATTAGTTTACTTTCCATGCTTGTAGTAGTAATTAAAAGGAGAACACAAAAAGATTTCATGTTCTTCTTTTGCTTGTTGGGAGCTTTCCCGTGTAAATAGTTTTATTTCTTTTCTTTTCTTTGGGGGTCGATAGGAGAAGACCGTGATTAAATTATTGAAGTGGCTCTTATATGCATTATTGTTGATCTGACAAAAGAGCCCATATTGCCTTGTCTTCTCATGTTTATTGAATGCTTGCAGATTCCAACTTAGTCCAATGCACGTGCACTATTATTACTATTATTATTATTATTATTATCCACATCGTTCGGTCGTGCAAGTGAAAGGCAATTATGACGATATATGATGGACTGACTGAGATGAGAAAAGCTGGTATGAACTCGACCTCCTTTGTTTTTGTAAATATGATTAGTTCATCGTTCCTGATTCAGCCTATTGTGAATAAACATGTTTGCAATGACAACTAGAGATCATAGTTTCTTGTGCCATGCTTGATTAGCTAGGAGCTTATAATGGTTTACCTTGTATGCCAACATGCTATTAAAATGGTTGTGATGTGGTATGATAGGGTGGTATCCTCCTCTAAATGATTTAAGTGACTTGACTTGGCGCATGTTCACACATGTAGTTGAAACAAAATCAACATAGCCTTCACGATATTTATGTTCATGGTGGATTATATCCTACTCATGCTTGCATTCGGTGTTGATTAATTTTAATGCATGTTCATGACTGTTGTCGCTCTCTAGCTGGTTGCTTCCCAGTCTTTTGCTAGCCTTCACCTGTACTAAGCGGGAATACTGCTTGTGCATCCAACTCCATAAACTCCAAAGTTATTCCATATGAGTCCACCATACCTACCTATATACGGTATCTACCTGTCGTTCCAAGTAAATTTGTATGTGCCAAACTCTAAACCTTCAAATAAATATCTTGTTTTGTATGCTCGAATAGCTCATGTATCAACTAGGGTTGTCTGTATCTTCCATGTTAGGCGGGTTATTCTCAAGAGGAGTGGACTCCGCTCCTCACTCATGAGAAAGTGGCTGGTCACCGGGATGCCCAGTCCCATGCTTTATGCAAATCAAATCAAAATAATTGCAAACAAAACTCCCCCTGGGACTCTTGTTAGTTGGAGGCACTCGTTGTTTCGAGCAAGCCATGGATTGACGCTTGTTGGTGGAGGGGGGGGGTATAAACTTTACCATTCTGTTTGGGAACCGCCAATAATGTGTGTAGCATGGAAGATATTGCCATCTCTTGGTTGTTATGTTGACAATAAAAGTATACCACTCAAAATATTATTCACCTCTATTTCAAAACCGAGCTCTGGCACCTCTACAAATCCCTGCTTCCCTCTGTGAAGGGCCTATCTATTTACCATCATGTTGAGTCATCATCCTCTTATTAAAAAGCACCAGTTGGAGAGCACCGCTATCATTTGCATTCACTACTGTTAGTTTACATTGAGTATGACTTGACTGGATCTCTTTTACCATGAATTACAATGTCTAGTCAGTCCTTGATCTTTAAAGGTGCTCTGCATTTATGTTTTATGGTCTCGGAAAGGGCTAGCGAGATACCATCTTGTTATATCATATTATGATTGTTTTGAGAAAGTGTTGTCATCCGAGATTTATTATTATTGCTCACTAGTTGATTATGCAATTGATATGAGTAAACTTGAGACCTATGCGTTATTGTGAATATGGTTAGTTCATAATCTTTGCTAAAACCTTGAATGCTGGCTTTACATATTTACAACAACAAGAGGAAACAGAGTTTGTAAAAGTTTTTCTTTATCACTTTCAGTTTATCAACTGAATTGCTTGAGGACAAGCAAAGGTTTAAGCTTGGGGGAGTTGATACGTCTCCGTTGTATCTACTTTTCCAAACACTTTTGCCCTTGTTTTGGACTCTAACTTGCATGATTTGAATGGAACTAACCCGGAATGACGCTGTTTTTAGCAGAATTGCTATGGTGTTATTTATGTGCAGAAACAAAAGTTCTCGGAATGACCTGAAACTTCACGGAACATATATTCGGATATAATAAAAAATCCTTGCAAAAGATGAAGACCAGGGGGCCCACCACCTGTCCACGAGGGTGGGGGCGCACCTGCCCCCCTAGGGCGCGCCCCCTACCTCGTGCGCCCCCTGGAGCTCCTCCGACCTCAACTCGAACTCTATATATTTGGTTTCGGGGAGAAAAAATTCAGAGAGAAGGATTCATCACATTTTCGATACGGAGCCGCTGCAAAGCCCTAAAACCTCTCGGGAGGGCCGATCTGGGGTCCGTTCGGGGCTCCGGAGAGGGGAATCCGCCACCATCGTCGTCATCAACCTTCCTCCATCACCAATTTCATGATGCTCACCGCCGTGCATGAGTAATTCCGTTGTAGGCTTGCTGGACGGTGATGGGTTGGATGAGATTTATCATGTAATCGAGTTAGTTTTGTTAGGGTTTGATCCCTAGTATCCACTATGTTCTGAGATTGATGTTGCTATGACTTTGCTATGCTTAATGCTTGTCACTAGGGCCCGAGTGCCATGATTTCAGATCTGAACCTATTATGTTTTCATCAATATATGAGAGTTCTTGATCCTATCTTGCAAGTCTATAGTCACCTATTATGTGTTATGATCCGTTAACCCCGAAGTGACAATAATCGGGATACTTATCGGTGATGACCGTAGTTTGAGGAGTTCATGTATTCACTATGTGTTAATGCTTTGGTCCGGTACTCTATTAAAAGGAGGCCTTAATATCCCTTAGTTTTCGCTAGGACCCCGCTGCCACGGGAGGGTAGGACAAAAGATGGCATGCAAGTTCTTTTCCATAAGCACGTATGACTATATTTAGAATACATGCCTACATTACATTGATGAATTGGAGCTAGATCTGTGTCACCCTAGGTTATGACTGTTACATGATGAACCGCATCCGGCATAATTCTCCATCACTGATCCATTGCCTGCGAGCTTTCCACATATTGTTCTTCGCTTATTTACTTTTCCGTTGCTACTGTTACAATCACTACAAAATACCAAAAACACTACTTTTGCTACCATTAACTTTTGCTACTATTACCACTACTATCATATTACTTTGCTACTAAATACTTTGCTGCTGACATTAAGTTTCCAGGTGTGGTTGAATTGACAACTCAGCTGCTAATACTTGAGAATATTCTTTGGCTCCCCTTGTGTCGAATCAATAAATTTGGGTTAAATACTCTACCCTCGTAAACTGTTGCGATCCCCTATACTTGTGGGTTATCAGTTACATGGGGGCTTCTGTTCATAAATTGTTGTCCGGTTTACCCCTTGATTCAGCTTGTACAACCTTATATAAAAAACACTTGGGGGCTTGGTCGTACTCGAACCATCGCTACACCTCTTGATCGGCGCAAGGCCACCAGAAAAATCACTTGGGGGCTTGGTCGTATTCGAACCATAGCTACACCTCTTGATCGACTCAAAGCCAAAAAGAAAATTACTTAGGGGCCAAAGAGAGTGTTGCAAAAGAACAACTCAAACATAGGCACCCACTGAGCACAGCTCAAAATATTGCTTGGGGATTCTTTGCTTCGCAATGAACACAGAATCTACACTTGTAATAGGCTATCAAGCCACGGCTTGGAAGCCTGGTGTATAAACCTAAAACCCCGGGTTAGCCTGCCTTTTTATGTAAGCCACTCCGTCCAGGTAAACTTGGTATGACCCGCCAAACTTTTGACAAGTCAATCTCATAGACCCTGAACTTTTCAAAGTTAAAACGATGATTGGTTAAAGATTGAGGTCCATCTTAAAAGGCTTTGTAAAATGGTTTAACTCAGCGTCCTGGCAGCCCATGAAAAGCCTCGAATTTGGGGCCTGGCAGCCCGTGAAAAGCCTCGACTACAAGTTTTTCATATGCTTTTATTTGCAAAGTTTTTTCCTCCTTTGATGAGATTTATAATGGTTTTGATAAACCGACGTTCATTAACCCGGCTCAGCTTTCAACTACAAGTTGTTAGTACATGATCAAGCATAATCCGACGCTTATTAACCCGGTCTAGTTTCGACTATGAGTCGCCAGTGTTACATACGGATAATCCGGAGTTTGTCATAAACTGGTACAGTTTTATCATAAACCGACACAATATGGAAGGAGTTATCAGTACTCATGATTGGGGTTGCTGCCATCACTACAAATGTTGGTCAACCAACATGGTGATTCCATGTCACACGTATCATTTATTTTCATATTTGATTATCTTTTTACAGCCTTGGTTGCAACTTCATCACTTATAAGGTTTGAGGGGTCAACATCAGGGGCATATGTGTGCTTACGGATTGGAACGAGGTGCTCACGAGGGTGGGGGGCGCCCCCCCCCCCCTAGGGCGCGCCCCCTGTCTCGTGGGGTCCTTGTGGCTCCCCTGACGTACTTCTTCTGCCCATATATATCCACGTACCCTAAAACTTCCAGAACGCACAATAGATCAGGAGTTCCACCGCCAGAAGCCTCCATAGCCACCGAAAACCAATCTAGATCCGTTCCGGCACCCTGCCGGAGGGGGCAATCTTTCTCCGGTGGCCATCTTCATCATCCTGGTGCTCTCCATGACGAGGAGGGAGTAGTTCTCCCTCAGGGCTGAGGGTATGTATCAGTAGCTATGTGTTTGATCTCTCTCTCTCTCTCGTGTTCTTGATTTGGCACGATCTTGATGTATCGCGAGCTTTGCTATTATAGTTGGATCTTATGTTTCTCCTCCCCCTCTTCTCTCTTGTAATGAATTGAGTTTCCCCTCTGAAGTAATCTTATCGGATTGAGTCTTTAAAGATTTGAGAACACTTGATGTATGTCTTGCCGTGGATATCTGTGGTGACAATGGGATATCACATGATTCACTTGATGTATGTTTTGGTGATCAACTTGCGGGTTCCGCCCATGAACCTATGCATAGGGGTTGGCACACATTTTCGTTGTGATTCTCCGGTAGAAACTTTGGGGTACTCTTTGAGGTCCTTTGTGTTGGTTGAATAGATGAATCTGAGATTGTGTGATGCATATCGTATAATCATACCCACGGATACTTGAGGTGACATTGGAGTATCTAGGTGACATTAGGGTTTTGGTTGATTTGTGTCTTAAGGTGTTATTCTAGTACGAACTCTAGGGCTGTTTGTGACACTTATAGGAATAGCCCAACGGATTGATTGGAAAGAATAACTTTGAGGTGGTTTCGTACCCTACCATAATCTCTTCGTTCATTCTCCGCTATTAGTGACTTTGGAGTGACTCTTTGTTGCATGTTGAGGGATAGTTATGTGATCCAATTATGTTAGTATTGTTGAGGGAACTTGGACTAGCGAAAGTATGAACCCTAGGCCTTGTTTCCTAGCATTACAACACCGTTTACGCTCACTTTTATCATTAGTTACCTTGCTGTTTTTATAATTTCAGATTACAAATACCTTTATCTACCATCCATATTGCACTTGTATCACCATCTCTTCGCCGAACTAGTGCACCTATACAATTTACCATTATATTGGGTGTGTTGGGGACACAAGAGACTCTTTGTTATTTGGTTGCAGGGTTGCTTGAGAGAGACCATCTTCATCCTACGCCTCCTACGGATTGATAAACCTTAGGTCATCCACTTGAGGGAAATTTGCTACTGTCCTACAAACCTCTACACTTGGAGGCCCAACAGCGTCTACAAGAAGAAGGTTGTGTAGTAGCCATCAGTCATCCGTTTCTCAAACACCATGTAGTGCGAGAATCCCAACGGAGGAGATCGGGTCTTGTGGGGAAATGTGTGCAAACCTTTGCAGAGTGTATAAACTAATCATGGTTAGTCGTGTCCCCGGTTATGGACATCTTGAGTATCTAGTACTTGGATTATCATGTGAATCTCATCATGTTACTCTAATTGATTTGTTTGGTTTTTAATGATGATGTTTAATTGGGATTGAGAGGGTGTCTACACTCTCAATGTTTAACAACCACCATGATAGTTAAATAAAATTTATTCCTTTGGAGTAGGGAAAAATTGGCTTTATGCAAAACTGTAACCATAGAGCTTTCCACCAGACAAATATGCATGTAGTATAGTCTTATTCCTTCATTGCTCTCTGTGTGTTACATTGCCAGCATATTCCATGTGCTGACCTGTTTCGGGCTGCAACGTTCATGTTGCAGACTTTTCAGATGACGAGTAAGTTGCTTTTAGGTCGTGGTTCTATACTCAGTGATGCCGTTGGAGTTGACGGACTCACTTATCTTCCAAGCCTTCCGCTGTTATCGTTATTAGATGGCCTTAAGCCATATTTATTGTAATAAGTTCTCCTCTGAGACACTTGATGTAATAAGTGTGTGATTGCTACTCTGTTATAAATCCTTCAAGTACTGTGTGGTGTCAGCATTACTGATCCAGGGATGACACCGGAGCATAGAGATTGGACCGTTTGAGGTCTGGTCACTACAAGATGGTATCAGAGCACACGCTGACTGTAGGACACGACCACTAAGCTAAAAGACCTAGATCACTACTCACTCTTCTCATTCTGACTCCTCATCTTTTCCTACTCTTTTAGGATGGCGGATGCAACGAACAAGTTCACGCAACCGGATGAAGATACACCCTTTGGACGTCACTTGAAGGAAGTCACTAGATATCTGAACATAGGAGTACCAAGCTTCACCGGGACTTACAACGCCACTTTACCTGAAGAAGAGCGCTGGATGATTCAAGTTCAAGTTCCAGGAAGGACGTTCATGCCAGTCACTGAGCCCATAGAGTTTTCCTTTGATGTACCAACCTGGAGTCTAGGAAAGAGCATGGTAGCTCACATCGCCATGGGACACATTGGAGAAGTTTACCGCAATGATCTTAAGGATACTATCTACCAGATTTGTGGTCGCCGAGATGAGCACTGGGAGATGATCAGCACCAGGAAGGATAGATCAATTGTAGGTTTTATCCAGGAGTTAAACCAGCACATTTGACGTCAGGAGAACCAGATGTGCGCCGGCATGATAGATCTGAAGAAGGAGAGGACAAGAATCAAGGAACTGGAGGAAGAACTCAAGGCTACACGTGAAGATTATGAAGAGGAAATCGAAGTACTAGTGGCGAAGAATGACGACATGATCAAGAAGATCGGGATATTTATGGGAGGCCCTACACCAGTAGAAGAAGACGAGGAACCCAAGGAGATTCGCTCGGAAGACTACATCATCATCGACGACACCGACTCGGATCCAGATGATAGCGATGATGACTATGTTGATGAAGCTGGAGCAGATATCATGGAGTCTACAACCGAAGAATATTTCTAGTAGACCATCCCAACAGTAGTAATAGTCCACCATGTAAATATAGTAGTCCAAGCACTTTTGCGATAGTTAGACCGATTGTATGCCCTTGTCTGATTGAATGAAGTGAATTGTTTGCTTTTGCCTCATGTGCATAAGGGTAGTGTTTTCTCTCTAGACCCCTCTCTATTCTTAAATCTCATCATTTCTAAACCCTCAGATGCCTCCGAGACGTGACCCCGGATTTACCTTCCCACCGGAGCTCACTCAGTTGATCCAGCAGCAGAATACGTTGATGCAATTGCTAGTCTAGAATCAGAATCAGGGGAACAACAACAACAACAACCCACCACCACCACCTGTTGACCACATAGCCCGTTTTCTTAGGCTGAACCCGCCAGTGTTTTCCAGTAGCACCGAGCCTATAGTAGCAGATGATTGGCTCCGCAAGACAGCAAGGGAGTTGACCACGGCAGGATGCACAGATGCGGAAAAGGTGAAGTTTGCCGCACATCAGCTTGACGGACCTGCAGCATCATGGTGGGAGAATTTCACCGCCACTTTCCCTATCGACACTATCACATGGGACCAGTTCCAGCAGGCTTTCCATACTGCCAATGTTTCAGCAGGAGGTATGGCCAGGAAGAAGCGAGAGTTTCACAACTTGCGCCAAGGAGGACGGACAGTTGGCCAGTATGTGAAGGACTTTAGTAAGCTAGCACATTATGCCCCAGATGACGTTGCTACGGATGCAGCTAAGCAGGAGAAGTTTCTGGAAGGACTGAATGATGAGTTGAGCATGCAGTTGATGGTAGCAACCTTCAACAACTACCAGGAGTTGGTAGATCATGCTCTTATGATTGAAGGGAAGCAGCAGCAAATTGAGAATCGCAAGAGGAAGTATGGCCAAGGAAAGTACAATTCAGGAGCTTAGCAGAAGCCACGTTTTACCCCTAGACCAGGAGGACATTTTCAGCATACCCATGGAGGAGGTAGCTCGCACAATCATAACGGCACCAAGAATGGTAATGGGAATGGAGGAAGCAACGGCCAGAACCGTACCAACCCATCAACCCCAGCCAAGGGAGACCTGAGCCAAGTCACTTGCTTTAAGTGCCAGGAGACCGGACATTATACCAATGAATGTCCTGAATCCCAAAATGGAAATGGCAATGGAAGCTCTGGGAAGAAGCCAAACCCTTTCAATAGGGGACAGGTGAACCACGTTAACATGGAGGAGGTTGAAGAGCAGCCGGATGCAGTAATCGGTAATTTTTTGGTTAAGTCATTTACTGCACTCGTTCTTTTCGATACTGGTGCATCGCATTCATACATATCAAGGGGATTTGTGGATAAGTATAACCTACCCACCAAAGTTCTTAGAACACCTATGTTAGTAAGCTCACCAGGAGCGGAGTATATGGCTAGTAAGGGATGTTTTCAAGTGCCGTTGAGTATAGGTAGGCATGTGTTTCCCTCGGATTTAATCATTTTGGAATCACAAGGTTTGGATGTAATTCTGGGTATGGATTGGCTATCGATGTATGGAGGAAACATCGATTACGCTAGTAAGTCAATTTTGCTTACCACCCCAGAAGGAAGAAGGATCAAGTATGTATCCCGACATGTGCCTAAAAGGACTCAAGTGAATTCGTTAACAGGAGTTGTGCAGGAGGAAGTACCAGTAGTGAAGGATTTCCCTGATGTATTTCCAGAGGAGTTGCCAAGCATGCTACCGGATAGAGATATTGAGTTTTTGATTGAGCTTTTGCCAGGCACAGGGCCAATATCTAAGAGACCATATAGGATGCCCGCAAAGGATTTGGAAGAGATTAAAAAGCAGATTAAGGAGTTACTGGATAAAGGTTATATTCGCCCAAGTTCTTCGCCTTGGGGATCGCCAGTACTTCTAGTGGAGAAGAAGGATGGATCATTAAGGATGGTTGTTGATTATCAAGGATTGAATGAAGTAACCATCAAGAACAAGTACCCACTACCGATGATCAATAATCTGTTTGATCGATTGCAAGGAGCTAAGGTATTTTCCAAGATCGATCTGTGATCAAGATACCATCAGTTGAAGATTCGAGAACAGGATATACCTAAGACGGCTTTTACCACCAGGTATGGGATGTACGAGTATACCGTTATTTGGTCTGACTAACGCACCTGCATATTTTATGAACATGATGAACGAAGTGTTTATGGAGTTTTTGGATAAGTTCATTGTAGTGTTCATTGATGATATTCTGGTTTACTCGAAAAATGAAGAGGAGCATAAGGAGCATTTGCGTTTGGTACTTGGTAAGCTCAGAGAACATCAGTTATATGCCAAGTTTAGCAAATGTGAGTTTTGGTTGAAGGAAGTTGGATTTCTCGGGCATGTTATATCCGGAGAAGGTATAGCAGTAGATCCCACCAAGGTTGACACTGTGACAAATTGGGAAGCGCCAACAACAGTTGGAGAGATCCAGAGTTTTCTTGGACTTGCAGGATACTATCGGAGATTCATTGAAAATTTCTCGAAGATTACGAAGCCTATGACGGAGTTGTTGAAGAAGGATACCAAGTTCATATGGACCGAGGAATGTGAGGCCAGTTTCCAGGAGTTGAAGAAACATTTGGTTACATCACCAGTGTTGATTTTGCCAGATTAGACCAAGGATTATGAGGTGTATTGTGACGCTTCACGTCGAGGACTTGGAGCAGTGCTTATGCAGGAAGGAAGAGTTGTTTCATATGCCTCAAGACAGCTTAAGCCTCATAAGTTAAATTATGCCACGCATGATTTGGAGTTAGCAGCCGTAGTGCATGCATTGAAGACTTGGAGACATTTTCTCATTGGAAACCATTGTGAGGTGTATACGGATCACAAGAGTTTGAAGTACATTTTCACTCGGAAGGAGTTGAATCTCAGGCAAAGGAGATGGTTGGAGCTCATCAAGGATTATGATATGAGATTGCATTATCACCCCGGAAAGGCTAACGTAGTAGCCGATGTGCTGAGCCGTAAAAGTCATGTCAACACCCTAATGACGAGAGATTTACCAAGGGAGTTAGCCCAAAATCTTCATGAGCTATGTTTGGAGATAGTCCCGAGAGGCTATGTAGCAGCATTGGAGATTCAGTCTACTTTGATGGATAAGATCAGAGAAGCTCAAAGGACTGACAAGGAGATTGCTTCTATTAAGGAGAAAATGAGCAAAGGAAAAGCTAAAGGATTTCGTGAGGATGAGCACGATACCTTATGGTTTGAAGACCGTGTTTATGTGCCTAATGATTCAGAGATCAGGAAGTTAATTCTGCAAGAGGCCCATGAATCACCATATTCGATTCACCCAGGAAATACCAAGATGTATTTGGATTTGAAGGATACTTTCTGGTGGACCGGAATGAAGAAGGATATTGCGGAGTATCTAACAGTTTGTGATGTATGTCAGAGAGTAAAGGCAGAGCATCAGAAGCCAGCATGATTGCTACAACCATTGCCAATACCCGAATGGAAGTGGGATAAGTTAGGCATGGATTTTATCACAGGATTGCCCAGAACACGTTCAGGCTATGAATCGATATGGGTTGTAGTCGATCGTTTGACAAAGGTAGCTCATTTCATCCCAGTGAAGACTACCTATACCAGTGATATGTTAGCAAAGATATACATGACCAGGATCGTATGTCTGCATGGAGTTCCAAGGAGCATTGTATCAGATAGAGGAACCCAGTTTACCTCAAAGTTCTGGAATCAGTTGCATGAAACTTTGGGTACCAGGCTAGAGTTTAGTACAGCTTTCCATCTGCAGATAGATGGACAGACCGAGAGAGTCAATCAGATTTTGGAGGATATGCTGAGAGCTTGTGCGCTAGATTATGGATCTAGTTGGGACGAGAATTTGCCATACGCAGAGTTCTCTTATAACAACAGTTATCAATCCAGTTTGAAGATGGCCCCTTTCAAAGCCTTGTACGGAAGGAGGTGCAGGACCCCATTGTCGTGGGATGAAGTTGGAGACCGTCAGTTGTTTGGACCGGATCTGATTAAGGAGTCTGAATAGAAAGTAAAATTGATTCGCGATAGGCTCAAGGTAGCCCAATCCAGGCAGAAGAGCTACGCAGATTCCAAACGCAAGGAGACAGTTTACAAAGTCGGAGACCGAGTTTATCTTTGAGTATCTCCACTTCGAGGAGTTAAGTGCTTTGGAGTTAAGGGAAAGTTAGCGCCACGTTTTGTAGCACCATACCAGGTTTTGGAGCGTATGGGAGAAGTAGCTTATAAGTTGGAATTACCCGAAGGATTGTCAGGAGTTCACGACATGTTCCACGTTTCCCAGTTGAAGAAGTGCCACGCAGAGATGGCTGATATACCGCTAAGAGATACAGTGCCGCTGGAAGCGATTCAGTTGGACAGTGATTTGACCTATGAGGAGAAACCAGTTAAGATTCTTGAGTATGCCAGCCGAGTCACCCGCAGCAAGGTTATTAAGTTTCGTAAAGTTCAGTGGAGCCACCACACAGAGGATGAAGCCACCTGGGAATGAGAGGAAGATCTGTTGAAGGACCACCCTCACCTATTTTCTAGCCAACCCGAATCTCAAGGGCGAGATTCATCTTAAGGGGGGTAGGTTTGTAACATCCCAAATTTTCAATTTGGAATGTTATACACTAGATCATCATTGCGTATCATATTTTATTGCATTTTGGTTGATCCAGAAATTTCACGCAACTCAAGGACCCTCGGAGAGAGTTGGGGATTTTGTTATTTTCATATTTGAGTTTTCTCAAATTTTGAAAATAGGATCATTTGATTTTATTTATTTTATCTTCAATTATTTCTATTATCAAATTATGAGAGAGGGAATAAAATGACTTTCCCAAAATAAAGAAATATTGAGGATTTAATAAAAAATCAAATAAGATTTTATTTTGGATTTATTTGCTATTTTATTTGAATTTAGGAAAAATGCGCGTTTTTCAAAATTGCATTTAGGCCCCAAATAAATGTTCATCCTGTGCGGCTTGATTTTAGAAGCCAGGGAAAATTTATTTTGGGATTTTTGGTGTCTGTTTAGTATTCCTTTTGTTTTTTTTCCTGAGCGTAATTATTTAAAAAAAGTCCGAACCGACCTTGGGCCGTGTCCGGCCAGGACTCCGCCTGGCCGGGGGCTTTATATAGCGCCATCCGGGCCACCCTAGCCCATAGCCGCCGCCCCAACCCTAGCCGCCCCGCGCCGCCGCCGCCGACGAGGTTGTCCCGCTGCCGGTTTTTTGTTAGAAAACCGTTGGTTTTCACCGGTTTTTTTGTTTTTTTAGATTCGTTATTTTAGATAGATCGGTTTTTCTTTTCTCGGTTTAGTTATTTAGCGAGCGTTCGCTCGTTCGTTCGTTTTAACAAACGCGTTCATCATTTAGATCCAGATGACGAACGTTTGTTTGTTAATCTGTTCGTCGTTTTTCTTTTTCTCGAATTAAATCCGCGATTTTTCTGATCGCGATTCATGATCCGATTTTCGTTCTAGTATAAATTTTCGTTCGTTTATCGGAATCAGGCGATTCAAGCGCCTGCAATTTCGTCTCGAAACCCTCTTTCCGTTTAACTAACTCAAACAAGTTTTTTCCTCTGTAAAATTTGACCTAGATCCAGAATAGTAAATGAAGCTTGTTTCTTTTGCCGTTTGTCTTTCGTCGCTTCGTTCGATTTGATTCTTTTTGCCAACCGGAGTTCTTAAGTTGAACTTTCTGGTTAGATCTCTTATTTGAGTTTTACCTGTGCATTAGTTGAGTACTTATTTTATGCTTGTTTTTTTGTGATAGAGTACCCGGAGTGCGCCGCTTGCTACTTCGAATCGCTAGGTTTTGCGGATCATCAGCAAGGCAAGTAACACTTTGATCATACCTCCTACTACCCAATTTTTATTGCATTAGATCAATCCTCACACATTGCATGATTAGGATCTAATTAAATTGTGGGTTTGGGAAGTAGATGAGGTAGTACCTATCACCTGTTTTATTATCAAACCTTTGGGAGTTACTTCTACGTTTGCTTATTATGCCATGTTATGTTAGTAGACGTGGATTGGGTGAGTGAAATCCATGACAGATGTGAGTTTGTTAAATTAATGGTTTATCTAAGGTGGCAACTTAAATACACATCTGGGTGGAGTGAGGCACCTGGGTATTCCAGCGATTGCCTGTTTTTCTTTTGGACTGCCACCCAGGCTCAAAGGGATCATGAGATTATTCATACTAGAAATTTCCGTGTGCAGCCACAAGCTACTATGGGCTCTAGCATAGTTGATTAAGTTGTGCGAACTCTTACAGTGGTAGACTAGCAGATGTAGGGGAAAGTAGGTGTAACAGTCTACCCGTTTGTAAGGTGTGAGCGCTTCTGAAAGACTATGTCTCGGTCATCCGTTTCTCAAACACCATGTAGTGCGAGAATCCCAACGGAGGAGATCGGATCTTGTGGGGAAAAGTGCGCAAACCTCTGCAGAGTGTATAAACTAATCATGGTTAGTCGTGTCCCCGGTTATGGACATCTTGAGTATCTAGTACTTGGATTATCATGTGAATCTCATCATGTTACTCTAATTAATTTGTTGGGTTTTTAATGATGATGTTTAATTGGGATTGAGAGGTTGTCTACACTCTCAATGTGTAACAACCACCATGATAGTTAAATAAAATTTATTCCTTTGCAGTAGGGAAAAACTGGCTTTACGCAAAACTGTAACCATAGAGCTTTCCACCAGACAAATATGCATGTAGTATAGTCTTATTCCTTCATTGCTCTCTATGTGTTACATTGCCAGCATATTCCATGTGCTGACCCGTTTCGGGCTGCAACGTTCATGTTGCAGACTTTTCAGACGACGAGTAAGGTGCTTTTAGGTCGTGGTTCTATACTCAGTGATGCCCTTGGAGTTGATGGACTCACTTATCTTCCAAGCCTTCCGTTGTTATCGTTATTAGATGGCCTTAAGCCATATTTATTGTAATAAGTTCTCCTTTGAGACACTCGATGTAATAATTGTGTGACTGCTACTCTGTTATGAATCCTTCAAGTACTGTGTGGTGTCAGCATTACTGATCCAGGGATGACACCGGAGCAAATAGATTGGACCGTTTGAGGTCTGGTCGCTACAAGTGACTACTTGGCCGCTATGCCGGGTTGTGCGGCGAGCTTCGTGTTGCTGCTTCTTCAAAAGAAAGTTTTGGTCCAAGTGAGATAGGGGTAAGAAAATCTTACTTTCCAGACTGCTTGACGGATTTTTTGTGTTGGCAAAGGGTCTGAATCGGAGAAAAGGGTAATTACCTCTGCGTCATCAGCCTGGCTGCCTTTGGCGTCATCCTGATAATGATCATTGTCAATGAGGTGTATGAGAAATGAACCAAGAGAGTCAAGTTCTACCTCTGCGTCCAGGTCATCAAGGTCATCATCAAGGTTTAACCTGATGGGTTCAGCTGCCTTTTTCTTGGCAGGTCTTTTAGCAACCTTCGTCTTTGGTCGAGGGGTCTTGGCCGGTTTTTCCTGTGGTTTCTTCTTCCAGAATGGGTCGTCACCCTGTTAAAAGTTTGATAGAAGATATAAAATATTACCCAAATAAGAATATCAAGTACAAGCAGGAGTGAGGTAAGTCTTACAGCTGGCGGTTTATTGGAAACGTAGAAGGGACTAAGCCCTGTTTTGCTGCAGACAGCCACCGGTTCATCCAACATCTTCTTAACAGATTCAGTAACTTCAGCCTCTGTTAGCTGAATATCAATGTGTCATTGAGGATCTTTTAAGTCCCCTGTGTACTGATTAAATTGGAGCGGCGGCTTAATGGTAAAATACTCCAAGTTATCCAGCAATGAGCAAAATCAACTCCTGTCAGACTGTTAGCCATAAAGGCTCTGAGCTTGGCGAGCTGTGGAGCGTATGTGGACTGTTCCTTGGCAGTCAGCCATTGTGGAAGTGGATGTGTATTGATAAGCCGGTGAGCACGATAACCTGATAGAGGGTTCTCATCATCAGGAAGTGTCTTTACAATAGAACCAAGTCTGGTTCCAGTCTTTAGGATGACTATGAAGCTTTGCATGAGGGAAGCTGACATCCTTCCTTTTCTGAATAGAAACGCTGCCAAGTTCGGTGTGGGCCCGTCTACAAATTCAGTGCGACGGTTCAAGTAGAAGAAATCCCTGAACAATTCAACGGTTGGCTCTTCTTGCAGATAGGCCTCAAAGAACACTTGAAAGTGGCAAATATTTGACACAGAGTTAGGTCCAATGTCTTGAGGGTGGATCTGGAAGCTGGCAAGCACATCACGGAAAAACTTGGACCCGGACGGTTTGAAACCACGGCTCATGTGATCAACGAATACCACTATCTCGCCATCCTTGGGGGTAGGAGGATTCTCTGGACCGGGAACTCGCCAGTGGATTTCGCTTCATTTTGGTAAAGCGCCAGTTCTGACGCATCCATCTAACTACTCTTCAGTAACCCGGGAAGGGACCCAGTTACAAGCATAGAACTGTTTGGCCATTTCGAATAAGGAGCTGGAAAAGATTAATGCCGGTTTAAGACTCATGATTAGCAAAGCATAAAGCGTAGCAGGTTAAGGAAAAAGCATTCAAGCATGCAAAATTGTTAAACCAGAAGAAGATGCTGTTATAGATGGTAAGGCGAGTGGCGGTTTACGAGGGGACTAATGGCATATGGAGGATTATTTTCTAAAGGATAAACCGCCTACGCGGACGATGAAAATATAGATCTGAAGCAAAAAAACGACTAAGTGACGAAAAACAAGTTTCACAGGTTCACATTGGAAATTCAGATCTACCACATGTCAGGAAAAGGAAAATAATTAGACCTAAAAAGTTGATGCCTGAGCAGCTTGTGAAGTTCCAGATCGGATTTTTATGCACAAAGAACATGGTTTGATGACGAAATAAGGGTTATCATTACTACCGCATGGAAGTATATCAAATTTGGAGTTCATTGCATAGGATCTAATGAAGAACAGGGAAGAACAACTTTAGAACTTCGAAGAACTCCGATGAGTACAAACCCTAATGATAAGATCTAGGGTGGAGGAGAGAAGGCTTACCAGTGTCAAAGGAACAGCGGAGAGGCGCCGCGGCTTTCTGGTACGATCAGGGTGATGCAGCGGCCGTTGCTGGGGTAGATGCGAAGGTCGACGGCGGCGGCAGAGCTCCAATGTTTGGGCGACGCGAGGAAGAGGACGATGTGAAGGGGCATGGAGGGGAAAAATGAAAAGGACGCCTCAGCCTTATTTATAAGATGAATGGATAAGTGACAGGCGCGAGAAGAGAGGAGCCTAAAATTGGGGTATGTGGCAGCGCTGTCGCCTCGATTGTCGGGAGGCTCATTAATGAAGGTGAGATATATGAAATCTTTAATAACAGGTGGCGTCATGGCGGTTTATCATGATCCTGGAAGATGACGTCATGGCGGTTTATGAGACTTACGTGATGGTGATGAAGAAGAAATTTTCCTAAGTATTGAAGATTGACATGAACCAGTTCAAATCAATCTGGGGCCTAATGTTGGGCATATTACTGCTGAGCATAAACCGATCGGGAGAGGCCGGGTTATCCCCATAATGAGTTATTATATTTGAAGCCCATGAAGACAAAGATGGTGGCTCTTTATGAAGGCCCAGGGCCCAAAGGCGGATTAAGGCCTATAGACATAAACCGACATTGATATATCAACTTGTGCTGTAAGATAGAAAGAGTAGAGACCGAGCCAGACATGTTTATGAGCCGGCCTCGGGATTCTATAAACCGACAGACGTCAACCTAAGTATATAAAGGGACGACCCGGCGGCGGTTTAGGGACAACAAACAATAACACGAGAGCCAGGAAAAGCAGATTCGCTCCCTGGTCATCGAAACCCAAGCAATTCCATCACAACTGGACATAGGCTTTTACCTTCACCATAAGAGGCTGAACTAGTATTACTCTTTGTGTCCCTTGTCCGCTTTAACCCCTACAAGCTAACCCCTTGCGATGGCTCCACGACTAAGTCCTTTCACGAGGACATATGTCGTGACAAAACCACGACAATTACGCTGTGGTGTTCCGGGTGGCATGAGCTGCGAAACTACTCCGCATTGCTTCAAATGAAGACCAAACTCGTAACTCAAATATTCGCCTCCACGATCAGATCGTAGAAACTTGATTTTCTTGTTACGATGATTTTCCACTTCACTCTGAAATTCTTTGAACTTTTCAAATGTTTCAGACTTATGTATCATCAAGTAGATATACCCATATCTGCTTAAATCATCTGTGAAGGTGAGAAAATAACGATACCCGCCACGAGCCTCAACATTCATCGGACCACATACATCAATATGTATGATTTCCAACAAATCTGTTGCTTGCTCCATAGTTCCGGAGAACGGTGTTTTAGTCATCTTGCCCATGAGGCATGGTTCACAAGTACCAAGTGATTCCAAAAGTCCATCAGACTGGAGTTTCTTCATGCGCTTTACACCAATATGACCTAAACGGCAGTGCCACAAATAAGTTGCACTATCATTATCAACTCTGCATCTTTTGGCTTCAACATTATGAATATGTGTATCACTACTATCGAGATTCATTAAAAATAGACCACTCTTCAAGGGTGCATGACCATAAAAGATATTACTCATATAAATAGAACAACCATTATTCTCTGATTTAAATGAATAACCATCTCGCATCAAACAATATCCAGATATAATGTTCATGCTCAACGCTGGCACCAAATAAGAATTATTCAGGTCTAAAACTAATCCCGAAGGTAGATGTAGAGGTAGCGTGCCGACGGCGATCACATCGACTTTGGAACCATTTCCCACGCGCATCGTCACCTCGCCCTTAGCCAATCTTCGCTTAATCCGTAGTCCCTGTTTCAAGTTGCAAATATTAGCAACAGAACCAATATCAAATACCCAGGTGCTACTGCGAGCTTTAGTAAGGTACACATCAATAACATGTATATCACATATACCTTTGTTTACCTTGCCATCCTTGTTATCCGCCAAATACTTGGGTCAGTTCCGCTTCCAGTGACCAGTCCCTTTGCAGTAGAAGCAATCAGTCTCAGGCTTAGGTCCAGACTTGGGTTTCTTCTCTTGAGCAGCAACTTGTTTGTCGTTCTTCTTGAAGTTCCCTTTCTTTTTCCCTTTACCCTTTTTCTTGAAACTGGTGGTCTTGTTGACCATCAACACTTGATGCTCCTTCTTGATTTCTAACTCCGCAGCTTTTAGCATTGCGAAGAGCTCAGGAATCGTCTTATCCATCCCTTGCATATTATAGTTCATCATGAAGCTCTTGTTGCATGGTGGCAGTGATTTAAGAACTCTGTCAATGACACTATCAACACGAAGATTAACTCCTAGTTGAATCAAGTGGTTATAGTACCCAGACATTCTGAGTATATGTTCACTGACAGAACTATTCTCCTCGATCTTACAGCTGTAGAACTTATTTGAGACTTCATATCTCTCAATCCAGGCATTTTCTTGAAATATTAACTTCAACTCTTGGATCATCTCATATGCTCCATGACATTCAAAACGTTGTTGAAGTCACAGGTCTAAGCCGTAAAGCATGGCACACTGAACTATCGAGTAGTCATCAACTTTTCTCTGCCAGACGTTCATAACATCTGGCGTTGCTCCTGCAACGGGTTTGGCACTTAGCGGTGCTTCCAGGACGTAATTCTTCTGTGCAACAATGAGGATAATCCTCAAGTTATGGACCCAGTCCGTGTAATTGCTACCATCATCTTTCAACTTTGCTTTCTCAAGGAACGCATTAAAATTTAATGGAACAACAGCATGGGCCATCTATCTACAACAACATAGACAAGCAAAATACTATCAGGTACTAAGTTCATGATAAACTAAAGTTCAATTAATCATATTTAAGAACTCCCACTTAGATAGACATCCCTCTAATCATCTAAGTGATCACATGATCCATATCAACTAAACCATGACCGACCATCACGTGAAATGGAGTAGTTTTCAATGGTGATTCATGCTCGACCTTTCGGTCTCAGTGTTCCGAGGCCATATCTGCATATGCTAGGCTCGTCAAGTTTAACCCGAGTATTTCTGCGTGTGCAAAACTGGCTTGCACCCGTTGTATGTGAACGTAGAGCTTATCACACCTGATCATCACGTGGTGTCTCGGCACGAGGAACTTTGGTAACGGTGCATACTCAGGGAGAACACTTGTACCTTGAAATTTAGTGAGAGATCATCTTATAATGCTACCGTCAATCAAGCAGAATAAGATGCATAAAGGATAAACATCACATGCAATCAATATAAGTGATATGATATGGCAATCATCATCTTGTGCCTGTGATCTCAAAAACCAAAGCACCGTCATGATCACCATCATCACCGGCTTGACACCTTGATCTCCATCGAAGCATCGTTGTCGTCACGCCAACTATTGCCTCCACGACTATCGCTGCCGCTTAGTGATAAAGTAAAGCAATTACATGGTGATTGAATTTCATACAATAAAGCGACAACCATATGGCTCCTGCCAGTTGCCAATAAATGTGTTACAAAACATGATCATCTCATACAATAAAATTTAGCATCATGTCTTGACCATATCACATCACAACATGCCCTGCAAAAACAAGTTAGACGTCCTCTACTTTGTTGTTGCAAGTTTTACGTGGCTGCTATGGGCTGAGCCAGAACCGTTCTTACCTACGCATCAAAACCACAATGATATTTCGTCAAGTTAGTGTTGTTTTAACCTTCAACAAGGACTGGGCGTAGTCACACTCGGTTCAACTAAAGTTGGAGAACTGACACCCGCCAGCCACCTGTGTGTGAATCACGTCGGTAGTACCAGTCTTGCGTAAGCGTACGCGTAATGTCGGTCCGGGCCGCTTCATCCAACAATACCGCCGAACCAAAGTATGACATGCTGGTAAGCAGTATGACTTGTATCGCCCACAACTCACTTGTGTTCTACTCGTGCATATAACGTCTATGCATAAACCTGGCTCGGATGCCACTGTTGGGGAACGTAGTAGTTTAAAAAAATTCCTATGCACACGCAAGATCATGGTGATGCACAGCAATGAGAGGGGAGAGTATCGTCTACGTACCCTCATAGACCGTAAGCGGAAGCGTTATGAGAACACGGTTGATGTAGTCGAACGTCTTCACGATCCGACCGATCCAAGTATCGAACGCACGGCACCTCCGAGTTCAGCACACGTTTAGCTCGATGACGTCCCACGAACTCCGATCCAGCAGAGGTTCACGGGAGAGTTCCGTCAACACGACGGCGTGATGACGGTAATGATGTTGCTACCGACGCAGGGCTTCGCCTAAGCACCACAATGATATGGTCAAGGTGGATTATGGTGGAGGGGGCACCGCACACGGCTTGGAACAATCAACTTGTGTGTTCTACGGTGCCCCCTGCCCTCGTATATGAAGGAGCAAGGGGGAGGCCGGCCGGCCCTTGCAGGGCCCGCCAGGAGGAGGAGTCCTCCTCCTAATAGGAGTAGGACTCCCCTTTCCTACTCCTACTAGGAGGGGGAAAGTAAGGAGGAGAGGGAGATGGAAGGAGAGGGAGGAAAGGAGGAAAGGAGGGCCGGCACCCTAGTCCAATTCGGTTTGGGCTAGGGGGGCCGCGCGCCCTGCCTCCTGTCTTCCCGTAACTCCCCGGTACTCCGAAAAATACTCGAATCACTCGGAACCTTTATGATATCCGAATATAGTCGTCCAATATATCGATCTTTACATCTCGACCATTTCGAGACTCCTCATCATGTCCCAGATCTCATCCGGGACTCCGAACTACCTTCGGTATATCAAATCACAAAAACTCATAATACCGATCATCACTGAACGTTAACCGTGCGGACCCTACAGGTTCGAGAACTATGTAGACATGACTGAGACACGTCTCCAGTCAATAACCAATAGCGGAACCTGGATGTTCATATTGGCTCCTACATATTCTACGAAGATCTTTATCGGTCAAACCGCAAAACAACATACGTTGTTCCCTTTGTCATCGGTATGTTACTTGCCCGAGATTCGATTGTCGGTATCTCGATACCTAGTTCAATCTCGTTACCGGCAAGTCTCTTTACTCATTTCCGTAATGCATCATCCCGCAACTAACTCATTAGTTGCATTGCTTGCAAGGCTTATAGTGAGGTGCATTACCGAGAGGGCGCAGAGATACCTCTCCGACAATTGGAGTGAAAAATCCTAATCTCGATCTATGCCAACTCAACAAGTACCATCCGAGACACCTGTAGAGCACCTCTATAATCAACCAATTACGTTGTGACGTTTGGTAGCACACAAAGTGTTCCTCCGGTAACCGGGAGTTGCATAATCTCATAGTCATAGGAACATGTATAAGTCATGAAGAAAGCAATAGCAGTAAACTAAAATGATCAAGTGCTAAGCTAACGGAATAGGTCAAGTCAATCACATAATTCTCCTAATGATGTGATACCATTTATCAAATGACAACTCATGTCTATGGTTAGGAAACATAAAAATCTTTGATCAACGAGCTAGTCAAGTAGAGGCATACTAGTGACACTCTGTTCGTCTATGTATTCACACATGTATTGTATTTCTGGTTAATAAAATTCTAGCATGAATAATAAACATTTATCATGAAATAAGGAAATAAATAATAACTTTATTATTGCCTCTAGGGCATATTTCCTTCAATTGTGTGTTCTAGCGGTTCCCTCCCCCTATATATATAGGTTGGAGGGCAGGAGAGGCAGCCAAGGGGCGCCCCAAGTTGGAGGAATCCTACTTGGGGTCCTCCCAATTCAGCCTCCCCCCTTTCCTATTCCTATTCGGAGTAGGAAGGGGAGAGGGGGAAGGGGGAATCCTATTCCCTTTTTCCTTTCCTCCTTCCCCTTTTCTACTCCAATCTGGCCAGCCCATATGGGAGGGGCACACCAGCCCCTTAGGAGCTGGTTTGTCCCCCTCTTGGCCCACTAAGGCCTATATAGTTTGCCAGGGGTTGTCCGGAACCCCTTCCGCTGACCCGATACGTACCCGGTACCCCCAAAACACTTCCGGTGTCCAAATACTATCGTCCTATATATGAATCTTTACCTCTTGACCATTTCGAGACTCCTCGTCATGTCCGTGATCTCATCCTGGATTCCGGACAACATTTGGTCACCAAATCACATAACTCATATAATACAAATCGTCATCGAACGTTAAATGTGCGGACCCTACGGGTTCAAGAACTATGTAGACATGACCGAGACACCTCTCCTGTCAATAACCAATGGCAGAACCTGGATGCTCATATTGGCTCGCATATATTCTACGAAGATCTTTATCGGTCAAACCGTTATGACAACATACGTTATTCCCTTGTCATCGGTATGTTACTTGCCCGAGATTCGATCGTCGGTATCTCCATATCTAGTTCAATCTCGTTACCGGCAAGTCTCTTTAGTCATTCCGTAATGTATCATCCCGCAACTAACTCATTAGTCACATTCGTCGGATCACGGGTTCCAGAAAAACCCTTAAGGTTCGAACACTGGGGTGTGCGCGAAGATCTCCCCCTATCGATCCATGTCCTAACTTAGCTAAGATCTCACGAACTAACTCGACGAACTCGCAACATAAAGGACACAAGATTTATACTGGTTCGGGCCATCGTTGTGGTGTAATACCCTACTCTAGTGTGGTGGTGGATTGCCTCTTGGGCTGAGGATGAACAGTACAAGGGGAAGAACAGCCTCCTGAGGTTGAGGTATTCTTGTGCTTGGTGGGTGTGCTGCCAAGGATGTGGTGGCTCCAATCTCGGATCTCTCCTCCAATCTCCCATCTCTCCTCCCATATCTGATCTCTCCCCCTAGATATGTGGTGGTGGCTAGTTCTATATAGTGGCCTTGGTCCTCTCCCCAAATATTGAGCGAGAAGGGAGCCAACAACGGCCAATTTGAAAGGGGACAGCTAGTACAAGCTATCCTGACAAAAGCAGTCTTCGCCTGCCAAAGGCTCTGGTGGTGACACCATCTTGGGCTCCACGGTGACCTCCGTCTTGCCGTCCTTCTAGTCTTGGTATCGTTGCACCAATATGGAAACCTTTGCTTGATGCCTCGGTACACCGCGCCTGCGCTTGCCCCCTTAGCACCAAAGAGGAAACAAGGACGCTGTGCGCGCTGACACCCGCCTGGTCTCGATCGTCATGGCTCAAATCACGAGAACCTCGCGAGGTTTGCCCGGCCTTGAACTCTCCGCCCCTCATGAGCCAGCCTGGTGAGGCCGCTCCTGAGGAGGTCTTGTGTCGTCCGCTCGCGAGGGTCTTGATTCCTTGTTGATGAAGATCGGTCGTACAGGCCTGCTAGCGAAGCCATGCTGTGGGCCGCAGGCAGGCAAGTCTGGGACCCCCGTTCCCAGAACGCCAACAGTAGCCCCCGCACCCAAGGCGCGCTCGGGCTTGGCTTCGAGGCGAAGCCAAAGGTCAAGTGCGGAGCACCGCGAGCCCCAATAGCCTGCGGCCTCGGTCGACGCGTGGCAGTTGATTGGACGTGGGCGTCCCCGCTTCCCCATGCTGCCTCGACAACTGCCTGACTGTTGATGATGGAGTCGGCGACATCTGGTGCGTGTAGATAGAACTCCTAGGAATTCCTTCCCTTTTGTTCCCTGCAAGGAATCGAGAAATGAACCCCATGGGGGCGTGTAAAGCGTCTGTAATGCCTTTTGTCAATATAGCCCTTATTATGAAGATTTGCGTGTGCATGTCCTGCCGAGGCTCGGCCTCCCCTTTCCAATCCCACGACAGCTTGGTGCTCTGCACTGACAGGTCCCGGTCCCCAGGAAGGCTGCAGCCATCGCTGGTATGCCAGGTCGCGTGTCATGGTAAGGCCAGTAGGTGAGTGGCCCGAGGTATAGTAAGAGCTCCTGAGGCGCGATGCTCAAGAGGTCCCCTTTAGCGTGCAAGCAGCTGGCTTAGGATGGGAAAGGAAGAAAACGTTGCCACAGCAGGGCAGTGAAGGGAATTAGCGAGGGTCTCGTGCCGCAGGCGACTGGTGGATCTAGAGCGAGAACTTATCTTTGGTTGTCTGGGGTCGGCTCCTCGAGTCGTACCGGACTCGCACGTCGGTCACTGTAGTGTGGCTAGGTCTGCCCGTGCAGGCCTCCCCCTCCCCTCCATGTCCTTCTTTGTGCTATGCGTCCTCAGGTCCCGGCCCTCGAGCGAGCTCAATCGCCGCTGGTATGCCAGGTCGCGTGTCCTGGTCAAGGCCAGGCGGTTAGGGCTGGAGAGCCAGTAAGAGCTCCTGAGGCGCGATGCTCAGGAGCCCCCCTTTTAACGCGCAAGCGAATCGCATGAGAGAAGAGAGAGAGTCCACGGTACCGCCTGCTGTGGCCCTCAGGAAGTTCCTGCAAGTTAGCGCGAGGAAGGGCAATGGTTGCCGTGGTGATTGCTGGTTTGCTTCTGGCACGTGAGAGGGGACTCCCTACTACAGAGAGCCCCCGGGGCGTGTACAGCCCCGCCCTGACACGTGGCTTGCACGTCAGGGCTAGACGAGGTGTCTGGGCACCAGTGAGCCAGCGCACGACTCACGAGGCCCTACCTCAAGGCGGGTTGCGCCTGGTCTTGGTTCTTGTTTGCTGTCTTGGTCCTGCGAGATGGTTAGACAACGCGAAGGGTCCTGAAGAAAGACGGTCGGCACGCGACTCCCATGGTGGGTGACAATCAAGAAGGTGATAGTCATAGATAGATTAAGCATGGAAAGCATACTGGCTTAAGTAAATGCGAGGAAGATGCATGCCACTGGGTCCGGCCCGAGTGGCTTGGGGATGATGCAGCCCGAGGGGCGCCCCCAATAGGGTAAGCTAAAGACATAAAAGGAAAGATACATGCCACAGGGACAGACCCACGCGGCCTGGGAATGATGCCGCCCTGGGGGCGCTCCCAGCTGAATGAACTTTGGAAAATGTCACCTGGTTCTGTTGATGAAGGAGAGTTGAGGTAGCTGAAGGCGTGGGGTGGAGGGGCTGCCCCTCATGAGCCACCGGGGCCCTGGGCCTCGGGAGGCTCTGGGGGTCCAGGGGGTTCCTTGAGGACCGTCTTCATCTCCGTCAGCACAGCGTGTTGCCTGGCCTCCTGAGCCGCCAGGATGCTCCGCAGGTTGCGTTGATAGGTGGCCGCCACGCTCGGCAGGCCAAAGGGCATGCGAATGTAGCTATGAGGTGGGCCCTCGCAGCATCCCACGCGCGAAGGATAGAGAAGCTCCTGAGCGGCGGCCCGATTGAGCCCTGGGACGTCGATGCAGACGCTCAGTCCGGCATCCTTGCCTGGATGGGGAGCTGCGCCTGGTGAGCGGCGGCCGCCGCACATGGCCCTCGCGTCTTGCAGTTCCTGAGTGGTCTTGGTGATGAACTCCTGAGCGGTGGGCACTCCTTTCCTTGTGTTCTGCTGAGGGAAACATGCCGCGAAGCACGCCTCCAAGTGGTGCCCAAGCGCCTCCCTCGTGATGTTGGCAAAGTCTGAGGCCCTCCAAAAGAGAGCCCTCGAGCCCTGCCTGAGAGGGGAGCTGGGCGCGCTTTCCTATGTGATGGAGGGAGGCGCCCCAGGCGCGGGCGCCGGTCCTGACGAGGCGCCGCTTGCCTGAGGCCCTGCATGGCGCGGCTTCTTCTTCTTGGGGGTGGCCTCAGGAGGGTGCTCGCCTTGACTGTCGGGGTCATCGATTTCTGCAGCTTGGAAGGCACGCTCGAGGGAGCACACCGCATCTCTTTCTTCGCACGGGACTGTGATGATTCCGCCACTTCCCGACAGCTTGAGGACATTGTAGCCGTGATGGGTCACCGCCATGAACTTGGCCAGGGCTGGATACCCGAGGATGGCATTATATGGCAGGTGGATGTAGGCGACGTCGAAGTCAATGAGTTCGGTGCGGTAGTTGTTGCGTTTTCTGAAGGTAACGGGGAGGCGGACCTGCCCAATCAGGGTAGTAGAGTTGCTGGTCACTCCTGAGAAAGGCTTGGTAGGCTGAAGCTGGTCATATGGCACTTGGAGGTTGTCAAAGGTGTCGACGGACAGGACATTGAGCCATGCGCCGCCGTCGACGAGGGTCTTGGTAACTTGCATGTTGCTGATGACTGGTGAACGGAGCATTGGGAGGACGCCTGCAGTAGCCGCGCACTTGAGCTGATCTGCCGAACTAAACATGATGGGGCACCTGGACCATCTGAGCGGGCGTGTGGCCTCGAGCTTGGGGAGAACTGCATTCACTTCATGGGAAAATTGTTTGAAGATATGCTGCGAGGCTGGGGCTTGAGCTCTGCCCAAGATGTAGGTGATAGCGCGTGGCTCCTGGAAGCCCCCAGCCCCCTCGTCTTGATGGTGGTCGTCATTCCTTTTGGGTGACGACGGTAATGGAGGAAGGCCAGTGTTGCCTTGAGGACAAGCCTCACGAGGCTGGTTAGGGATGGCAATGGGTACCCATTACCCATGTACCCTGTGGGTAAAAACCCTATTAGGGTAAGGGTATGGAACAAAAAATTACCCATGGGTACTTAAATGGGAGAATATCATACCCATCGGATAGAGAGGGTACGGGTATGGGATCGTATAACCCATGCCCGTGTACCCATGTACCCATCTAAAATGTTGATATGTGGGTTTCCGTTAATATCCCAATGTATTCATTTCCCGTCCTAAGCACGCTAGGTAAAAACTCTAATGTGTATTCAAATTATTTCTATAATTTATCATGATTTCGTGAACTTAAAGTGTATGCATATGTGTTGTTGTTTAACATTTTTATATGTCACTTTATAGGCAAGTACTTTTGTTTATGAGAATATGTTGTTGTTACAATATGTTGGTGTACATTGTTGTTTAAGATGTTTTTCTATTAATAATTTATGATTATATGTTGCTTTTTACAACTATTTCCTACTCAATTGATGTGTTGTAAATGCGGGTATTTTTACCCGTGGGTACCCATATACCCTCCCGGGTGACGGGTATGGGAAAAAATTGTACCCTTGACGGGTACGGGTATGGGTGATGGGTAAACTCACGGTGAACGGGTAAGGGTATGGGGTAGCTCCACCCATACCCATACCTTGCGGGTGCCATCCCTGAGGCTGGTCCCTCTAGGCGCCCTCGCGAGGCTGATCCTGCCAGCGGTCCTCACGAGGCCGGTCGTGCCACTCCTGATGCGGGCCACGGTCGTCCCAGCGTCTGCCACCACGTCTTCCTCCCCGGCCGTAGCCCCGGTCGCTGCGCTTGGGGCATCGACCGAAGCGTCCTTCTCGAATGGCTCTGAGCTATTGACAGTCACTGGTGTTGTGGGTATGCAGGTTATGGAAGGCACAGAACGGTCGGCTGCCCTTGGATGACTCCCGCTGGTCTCTACCGTGCTTGGTGTCTGGCTCCGCCGCGAGCACGGCTGCTCTCTTGCGCTTCACGTCCTTTGCCTTGGTCTTCTTCTCCTCTAGGTCTGCAGAAGGGAGCTCGAGGAGGGAGAGGCGCCCCTCCTCAACTCTTGCACACTTAGTCACGATGTTGAACAGCTCCAAGGTCGTGCACAGCTCCTCATGGATGGCGAGCTCCTCCTTCATCTTGACGTCGCGGACGCCGTCGGAGAATGCCAAGATGATGGCCTCGTTGGTTACCTTGGGGATCTTGATTCACGCAATGTTGAAGCGCTGGATGTACTTCTGCAGGGTCTCTCCTAGTTGTTGCTTGATGCGGCGCAGGTCACCCGCGACCGAGGGGCGGTCGCGAGTGCCCTGGAAGTTGGCGATGAAGCGGTTGCGCATCTCGTCCCAGGAGGAAATTGATCCTGGAGGCAGGTTCAGGAGCCAGGAGCGGGGCCCATCCTTGAGAGCCATGGGAAACCAGTTCTCCATGACTTTCTCGTCACCGTTGGCCGCCTAGATGCTCAGCTCGTAGAGTTGTAGGAACTCCGTGGGGTCGGGGGTGCCGTCGTAGCGAGGAGGCAGATCTGGCTTGAACTTGCCCGGCCAGGCGACGCTGGCGCAGCTCGAGGTGAAGGCGCAGCAGCCGGCCGTGGTCACCGAGGCCCGCCTTGGAGGTGGAGCTTGGTCTTGGCGCCCGCGCGACACTACGGCAAGCGGCGCGAGGCCTTGCCGCAGCAAACGATCCTGGCATGGCGGTGCGAGGAGTGGCGGAGCATTCACTTGCAGTCGAGGGACTTCTTGACAGCTTCTTTCTTCACGCGCGGGCGCCGGACGTGGTGGGTCGTGCGGTGGAGCCGTGTGCCTTGGCGCTAGGTCGCCGTCTTGTTGCAGAGGTGGTGGAGGTGCTTCATGAGCTGCGTCGCCCGTGGCTGGCGGAGGGCGAGGCGGAGAGTTGGACGGCGCAGGGGAGCCCCCTGCGGCGCGGACGAGCTCGGTGATGCGGTCAAGCCAGTCCTCGTAGAGGTCGTCGACTGGGCGGTAGCGCAGGAGCTCGTGCGCCATGAGGAGTGCAGCCCGTGCGTCCATGGGAACGCAACGAGCATGAGACGACGAACCAGCGGGGGTCAGGGATGGAGTGGTGGTGCGGCCGTCCTGTCGCACCGAGGGGTGCAGTGAGGATGCTTGCTGCTCGTTCCCCGCTGGGACGGTGGCGGCGCTGGCGGCACGCGACGGAGAGCGACGGGGTGGCCCGCCGACAGGGGCCGTCTGAGCAACGCGGGTGGCGAGGACAGCCTGGCGCTTGGTGAGGGCGCAACGTGCGTCCGCCATGGAGACGATGAAGCGATGTGACATGGAGCGACAGGAAGGAAGCTTCGGTGCACCCCAACTTGGCACGCCAAATGTTGGATCACGGGTTCCGGCAAAACCCTTAAGGTTCAAACACTCGGGTGCGTGCAAAGATCTCCCCCCTATCGTTCGACGTCCTGACTTAGCTAAGATCTCACGAACTAACTCGACGAACTCACAACACAATGGACACAAGATTTATACTGGTTCGGGCCACCGTTGTGGTGTAATACCCTACTCCAGTGTGGTGGTGGATTGCCTCTCGGGCTGAGGATGAACAGTACAAGGGGAAGAACAGCCTCCTGAGGTTGAGGTGTTCTTGTGCTTGGTGGCTGTGCTGCCAAGGATGTGGTGGCTCCAATCTCAGATCTCTCCTCCAATCTCCCATCTCTCCTCCCATCTCCGATCTCTCCCCCTAGCTACGGTGGTGGCTAGTTCTATTTATAGTAGTCTTGGTCCTCTCCCCAAATATTGAGCAGGAAGGGAGCCAACAACGGCCAATTTGAAAGGGGACAGCTAGTACAAGCTATACTGACAAAAGCAGTCTTTGCCTGCCAAAGGCTCTGGTGGTGACGCCGTCTTGGGCTCCACGGTGACCTCCATCTTGCCGTCCTTCTGGTCTTGGTCTCATTGCACCAATATGGAAACCTTTGCTTGATGCCTCGGTACTCCGTGCCTGCGCTTGCCCCCTTAGCACCAAAGAGGAAACAAGGACGATGCGCGCGCTGACGCCCGCCTGGTCTCGATCGTCATGGCTCACGTCACGAGAACCTCGCGAGGTTTGCCCGGCCTTGAACTCTCCGCCCCTCATGAGCCAGCCTGGTGAGGCCGCTCCTGAGGAGGTCTTGTGTCATCCGCCTCGCGAGGCTTGGCCCCTCATGGGGGTCTTGATTCCTTGTTGATGAAGATGGGCCGTACAGGCCTGCTAGCAAAGCCACGCCGTGGGCCGCAGGCAGGCAAGTCTGGGGACCCCCGTTCCCAGAACACCGACAACATTGCTTACAAGGCTTATTATGATGTGCATTACCGAGAGGGCCTAGAGATACCTCTCCAATACTCGGAGTGACAAATCCTAATCTCGATCTACGCCAACCCAACAAACACCTTCGGAGATACATGTAGAGCATCTTTATAATCACCCAGTTACTTTGTGACGTTTGATAGCACACAAGGTATTCCTCCGGTATCCGGGAGTTGCATAATCTCATAGTCAAAGGAACATGTATAAGTCATGAAGAAAGCAATAGCAATAAAACTTAACGATCATTATGCTAAGCTAACGGATGAGTCTTGCCCATCACATCATTCTCCTAATGATGTGATCTTGTTCATCAAATGACAACACATGTCTATGGTTAGGAAACTTAACCATATTTATCAACGAGCTAGTCTAGTAGAGGCTTACAAGGGATACTCTGTTTTGTCTATGTATCCACACATGTATCAAGTTTTCGGTCAATACAATTCTAGCATGAATAATAAACATTTATCATGATATAAGGAAATATAAATAACAACTTTATTATTGCCTCTAGGGCATATTTCGTTCACCTTTCACTTTGCCATCCTTCTTATCCGCCAAATACTTGGGGCAGTTCCGCTTCCAGTGACCAGTCCCTTTGCAGTAGAAGCACTTAGTTTTAGGCTTAGGTCCAGACTTGGGCTTCTTCCTGGGAGTAGCAACATGCTTGCTATTCTTCTTAAAGTTCCCCTTCTTCCCTTTGCCCTTTTTCTTTAAACTAGTGGTCTTGTTAACCATCAACATTTGATGCTCCTTCTTGATTTCTACCTCCGCAGTCTTTAGCATTACGAAGAGCTCGGGAATTGTCTTTTCCATCCCTTGCATATTATAGTTCATTATTAAGCCTTTATAGCTTGGTGGCAGTGATTGAAGAACTCTGTCAATGACACTATCATCAGGAAGATTAACTCCCAGCTGAGTCAGGTGGTTATGGTACCCAGACATTCTGAGTATGTGTTCACTAACAGAACTATTCTCCTCCATTTTGCAGCTTTAGAACTTGTTGGATACTTCATATCTCTCAACTCAGGCATTTGCTTGAAATATTAACTTCACCTCCTGGAACATCCGATATGCTCCATGGCATTCAAAAAGTCTTTGAAGTCCCCATTCTAAGCCGTAAAGCATGGCACACTGAACTATTGAGTAGTCATCAGCTTTAGTCTGCCAGACATTCATAACGTATGGAGTTGCTCCAGCAGTGGGTCTTGCACCTAGAGGTGCTTCTAGGACGTAATTCTTTTGTGCAGCAATAAGGATAATCCTCAAGTTACAGACCCAGTCTGTGTAGTTGCTACCATCATCTTTCAACTTAGCTGTCTCTAGGAACGCATTAAAATCCAAGGGAACGGTAGCACGAGCCATTGATCTACAACAACATAGATATGCAAAAACTATCAGGACTAAGTTCTTAATAAATTTAAGTTCATTTAATAATATTACTTAAGAACTCCCACTTAGATAGACATCCCTCTAGTCATCTAAATGATTACGTGATCCATATCAACTAAACCATGTCCGATCATCACGTGAGATGGAGTAGTTTTCAATGGTGAACATCAATATGTTGATCATATCTACTATATGATTCACGTTAGACCATTCGGTCTCAGTGTTCTGAGGCCATATCTGCATATGCTAGGCTCGTCAAGTTTAACCCAAGTATTCTGCACGTGAAAAACTGTCTTACACCCGTTGTATGTGAACGTAGAGCTTATCACACCCGATCATCAAGTGGTGTCTCGGCACGACGAACTGTAGCAATAGTGCATGCTCAGGGAGAACACTTATACCTTGAAATTTAGTGAGGAATCATCTTATAATGCTACCGCCGTACTAAGAAAAATAAGATGCATAAAAGATAAACATCACATGCAATCAAAATATGTGACATGATATGGCCATCATCATCTTGTGCCTTTGATCTCCATCTCCAAAGCACCTTCATGATCTCCATCGTCACCGGCTTGACACCTTTGATCTCCATTGGAGCGTCGTTGTCGTCTCGCCAACTATTCCTTCTACAACTATCGCTACCGCATAGTGATAAAGTAAAGCAATTACTTGGCGATTGTATTTCACACAATAAAGCGACAACCATAAGGCTCCTGCCAGTTGCCGATAACTTTTACAAAACATGATCATCTCATACAATAACTTTTATCACATCATGTCTTGACCATATCACATCACAACATGCCCTGCAAAAACAAGTTAGGCGTCCTCTACTTTGTTGTTGCAAATTTTACGTTGCTGCTACGGGCTTCTAGAAAGAACCGTTCTTACCTACGCATCAAAACCACAACAATTTTTCGTCAAGTGTGTTGTTTTAACCTTCAACAAGGACCGGCCGTAGTCAAATTCGAGTCAACTAAAGTTGGAGAAACAGACACCCGCCAGCCACCTTTATGCAAAACAAGTTGCATGTCTGTCGGTGGAACCGGTCTCATGAACGTGGTCATGTAAGGTTGGTCCGGGCCGCTTCATCCAACAATACCGCCGAATCAAAATAAGACGTTGGTGGTAAGCAGTATGACTATTATCGCCCACAACTCTTTGTGTTCTACTCGTTTATATCATCTACATATGGACCTGGCTCGGATGCCACTGTTGGGGAACGTAGCATGCAATTTCAAAAAAAATCCTATGATCACGCAAGATCTATCTAGGAGATGCATAGCAACGAGAGGGGGAGAGTGTGTCCACGTATCCTCGTAGACCGAAAGCAGAAGCGTTAGGTTAACGCGGTTGATGTAGTCGAGCGTCTTCGCGATCCAACCGATCAAGCACCGAACGTATGACAACTCTAAGTTCAGCACACGTTTAGCTCGATGACATCCCTCAAACTCTTGATCCAGCAAAGTGTCAAGGGACAGTTTCATCAGCACGATGGCGTGGTGATGGTGATGGTGATGTGATCCGTGCAAGGCTTCGCCTAAGCACTACGACAATATGACCGGAGGAGTATAATGTGGAGGGGGGCACCACATACGGCTAAGAGAACAATTGATGTGCTTTGGGGTGCCCCCTGCCCCCTTATACAAAGGAGGAGGGGAGGAGGCCGGCCCTATGGGCGCGCCCAAGTGGGGGGGACCGACTAGGACTCCTAGTCCTAGTCGGCCCCCTTCCTTTCTTTCAGAGGGGGGAAAGGGAAGGAGAGGGAGATGGAGAAGGAAAGGGGGCCTGTCGGTGTCAAAACCAGCGGATCCCGGGTAGGGGGTCCCAAAGTGTGCGTCTAAGGCGAATGGTAACAGGAGGCAGGGGACACAATGTTTACCCAAGTTCGGGCCATCTTGATGGAGGTAATACCCTACGTCCTGCTTGATTGTTCTTGATGATATGAGTATTACAAGAGTTGATCTACCGCGAGATTAGAGAGGCTAAACCCTAGAAGCTAGCCTATAGTATGATTGTATGTCGTCCTATGGACTAAAACCCTCTGGTTTATATAGACACCGGAGGGGGCTAGGGTTACACAAGGTCGGATACAAAGGAGGAGATGTACATATCCGTATTGCCTAGCTTGCCTTCCACGCCAAGTAGAGTCCCATCCGGACACGGGACCAAGTATTCAATCTCGTATCTTCATAGTCCAACAGTCCGGCCAAAGGATATAGTCCGGCTATGCGGAGACCCCCTAACCCAGGACTCCCTTAGTAGCCCCTGAACTAGGCTTCAATGACGATGAGTCAGGCGCGCAGTATTGTCTCCGGCATTGCAAGGCGGGCTCCTCCTCCGAATACACCATAGAAGAGTTTGAATACAAGGATAGTGTCCGACCCTACAAAATGAGTTCCACATACCACCGTAGAGAGAATAATATTTCCACAAATCTAATCTGTTGACACGTTTTGACAGTATGACATCACACCATGGCCCGGTTTTTATTCGAACCGCTTTTCTTAACCAGCTCCACACATATCGCGAGGCGGTTTTCTTGACACGTCTTGTCAAAGCACAGATCGTGTTCCCCTTATCACAGGATTCTCATCAATACGGACGTGGGTAACCCAACCGCACCATCAATTACGGTGCCTGGGGAATAAGTGGTTTTGCCAGGCAAGTGGGGAGACACATCGCCTCTTCCGCCCTTATAAAGGGACAAAGATTTACTTTTTTCACCCATGCCTTCTTCCTCCTCGCTTACCCATTCCCACACACTCGAGCTCTAGTGCCCAAGCTCGCATTCTTCTTCTCAAACCACTCCAAGCATTTCCGAAGTAGGAGGCAAGTGGATGGTCTCCTCCGTCATGGAGGAGAACATCAAAAAGTTACGGGAAGCCGGATACTTGGCCGCGGATATCGCGCACCGGCTGCCAAATGCGGGGCAGATCATCCCCATGCCCGAACCCCATGAGAGGGTAGTTTTTCTTACCCATTTCGTCTGTGGATTGGGATTTCCTCTCCACCTGTTTGTCTGCGGGCTCATGTTCTACTATGGGCTGGATTTTCATGATCTGGCCCCCAATTTCATCCTCAACATATCGTTGTTTATCGTCGTGTGCGAGGCCTTCCTCCGCATCAGGCCCCACTTCGGCCTATGGCTGAAAACCTTCAATGTCAAACCGAAGGTGGTGGGTGGCCAGCAAGTAGAGTGCGGGGGCGCCATGGTGGGCAAGATGCCTAATGTCACCTGGCTCGAGGGCACCTATGTGGATACCATAAAGGGGTGGCAATCGGGGTGGTTCTACATCACCGAGCCCCGTGACTCCAACTGGGTGGCGGCCCCCAAATTTTGATACGGAATCCCCACGCGGCTCACCTCCTGGAAAAAGAAGGGCCTGTCCTAGGGCGCTTCGGTAGAGCTGACCGGACTCCAGACCTGCATCCAGAACATGACGAACAAGAAAATCAAGCTCGTCAACGTGGTCAAGGTTATGCTCTTCCGCCAGATCCTTCTGTGCCAACGATGGGCATTTGTTTTGTGGGAATTCGACTCGGCCAAGCACCAGACGCTACGAGAGCTCTACGACACGACGCACGAGGACGTTTGGAGGGTGCTGTTCAAGAGCGCCGTGATGCCTCCCTCCCTCACTGAGGACCGCGGACTTAGCGCAAAGCGCCGCACCCATCCGGTAGGCTTTTATATCTCTCAGGGTATTTATTTGCCCCGGTTTAGTTATGTGCTGGATCTAAGCTTTCATGTCATTAATAGGACTGGATAGAGACAGCGGAGCAGCTTGATTACCCAGCCCCCCTGCCCGAAGATCCTACAGATGCTCTTCTAACAAAGATGCTGACTCCGACACCTTACGAGGTGCTGGCAAAGAAGGCCAAGAAGACGGGGACCCAAAAGGGTCTCCGGCACAAGGTTATATCCGACTCATCGTCCGATGACTCCGACGCGCACTCCTCCCACGGAAACGAGGAGGAGGAGAAAAGTTCTCCCCCCAGCCGAGGGAGACAAGAAAAGGAAGGCCGACCCATCCGGGGAGGCCGAAGGGTCCAAGAAGGGAAGGACCCTCCCTCCGGACTGTGCCACGACGGCCGCCGATAGCAGCGACGAGTGGCTACCCAGGGACAAGCCCCTGGCGAAGTCGTAAGTGTTCGGACACCATAGTGCTTCATGGTATGTTTTATTGTACTGCCTTTCCTCATGCCGAACATGATTATGCAGTCCGTCCCAAGCTCATCTCGACGTGCCCTCGTCGAGCGGCTCTTTGGACTCGTCGGATATGAACTGCGGTTCTCCTCCGACCGCTTCCACCCCTCGCCCTATGGACAACGCCGAGGTGTTGTCTCAAAAGGCACCGATCCAAGGGGAGGTGATCCTGGGGGCACCTCACGGAGACCTCCCAGACCCTGGGTACCAAGGGAGCGAGGCTCCTACGGGCTTCGAGTTCGGGCTCCAGCCGGACACTGCGCCGGAACCTTCGATGGTTCCAGACTCCGGCAGGCGGTCCCCCATTAAGGGGTGCCAACCATCCGTGCCGGTGTCCTCTGTCCATCCAGAGGCACCGGACAACTTGCTGGAAGCGCTTCACAGCGCTTCCATCGATGAAGAGCACCGCACTATTATGAGTGCGGTGGTCGAGAAGGTTCAGTCCGCCAAAAATGGACTGACCGAAGCTTGCGCCAGCCTCCTAACAGGCTTTGAGGTAAGCAATCAAAATATAAGAAAATATTACCGCATAGATAGTAGCCCCTGATGCTCTGTTCGGCATTCGCAAAGAAAAACCGAATAGAGGATCAAATGATAACTCAGGAGTCTAATTAGAGTATGTCTATGTGTATGTGCAGGCTTCACTGCTGGCCGCTGCCGCACATACTGCAGAGGTCTCTGCGCTGAAGCGGGCCCTAAAGCGGTCCGAGGACGAGCTCGGCCTTACCAAGAGGCAGCTCGAAGAGAGCAAAGGTAAGATATACCCATGTCTATATAGTTAAAAAGAAGTTCGGGTGTAAAGTAATAGGATCATCATGAATTTGTCAGGGGCCACGACCGAGGTGGAGACCCTGAGGAAGGCGTTGTCCGAGGCCGAAGACAAAGCGGCCAAAGAACGCATGGAACGGGAGAAACAAGAAGCCTGAGTAGGTGAGGTGCAGCAAGAGCTCGAGGCTCTCTCCAAAAAGCACGAGTCCTTGGAGCTTGACTCCAAGACGTGAGAGTCCGAGCTCGCGCAGGCGCTTGAAAGCGTCCGGAGCGCCAAGGCTGAGGCCCACAGGGCCCTCCAGGAGATTGATGCGGTGAAGAAGATAGCAGCGGGTAAGGCATTCAATATGCAAAGCAAGCATGTGAAGGAGACTTTCCTTTTCTTACCCGAGTTTGGAGCTCTCTAGGAGCGTTTGAGGATCTTCCCCGCAGTGTACTGGATGCCGCGGAGTTTTACCGGGCTGAGGAGGGGAGCTCAACAGAGAAGTTGTTCTTGTCTCAGTATACTGGGACCGAACACCCCGTGTCCTTGAGCGACCAGCTGAAGCAATTGGTCAAACTTCACAAGGTGGCCGAACAGGCCATGAGGGGCCTTATAGTCCGGATGTGGCCTGGCGAGCCCCTGTCCGACAGCTACTTCGGTCCGGTGAGGCGGCTTGTGGAAGCCTGCCCACGGCTTGAAGTCATCAAGCGGTCCGTCTGCATCGAGGGTGCACGCAGGGCTTTTGCCCGGGCGAAGGTGCACTGGGCGAAGATGGACGCCGTGAAGCTGGTGAGGGAGGGGCCACCGGAGGGCAAGGAGCATTCCTGCCCCGAGAATTACTATGGAAGTGTCTTGAAGGGTTCCCGCTTGGTGGCAGATGAGTGTGCCAAGGATGTAATTTTTGAATGAACATGCTCATGTGATCCTGTAATATGAAACGAGTTCGTTTGCGCCATGCGACGCTTTCTTAATTTAAAATATTACCTTCTGTGCAGCCGTTTATAAAATCCGAGAGTTGGCCAGTCATCGGCTTCCACCCCCATGTAACTAGTACTGGGGTGTTCGGGGTAAATCTGAACAATCTTTACCCCAATTTTGGGTCCTTCAAGGGAGGTGTTCAGCACAACGAACCAGGCAATCGGACTATAATGCTTTATCACTCTCACTTAGCCATAGAACTCTATGATTTTAAATTTTTGGCGAAGCCCCTGGTATTCGGAGGGCCGAATTTGGGGCGCTATACACGCCTAAGCCGGACAAGGCCGACTCCTCGCCCAAAGCGGAAAAATTCTTTAAGGACTTGAGACCTCTCGAACAGCGACCAGTCTCTCGCCTTATCATGACAGTCAGTTTTTGGCTTTCTCTATTAAGGTGCTCATCCGGAAGAACGGGGACACAATCGTAGTAGTTCTCCCACCGCTACCTTAGCTGATATAGCGTAACGTAAGGTACCAAAGCATGGGAGCCGGGCAACCCAACATTTGACCAAAGACATGATTCGGAGTTGATGCATATAATTCTATAAGTTCGGGGTGCCGCACTGTCGAAAGTGTTCGGACTTCTTGCGCCGTATTATGGGGTAAACGAGAGCCCCTGGCGTACTGACCGTACCCGAATGTGCGGGTGCGGATTGTCGTAGATGGACATATAAGAGAAAGAGAAAAACTTAAATAATGCAATGACAGATTAATGATATGCATTGTTATTTGAATAATACGTCGAAGCATACTTGGTACAAGTAGTGCAACAAGCATAAAGTAGGACACTTCGAAATGTCCTATCCCAGGGCAAGCTACGCATAAATATTGAAAAGCGGGTATATCAAGTATTACTAGAGACCACCTTGCGATTCCCGTGTTCATCTTAGCTTCTTGCCGCCTTGGTTGTTGCTTCCGGAATGTGTCCGGCAATCGTACTACCGGAAAGGGCTTCCAAAGAGTTAGGCCCTGAAAGAGAAAAGGAATGTTAAAGGTATACAGCCCCTAGTGTGGTTAAGCCACAACGCGGGGCGTCTCCTGATTGTGCCCCCGCCTATGTCCATGATATTTTCAATGCGTAGTTATCTACGCGTGGCACGGATTTTGTTGCTTCACTGGGACTGGGACTGGGGCCGGATTCCTAGGCGAGCTCTGATCATGCCAGGCGATCCTGTTGCAGCTTGTTCCGGACTCGCTTGAAGGTGTCCGGGGGCTGTGACGCCGAATGAGTGATCTGCCTGAACAGGCTGCTTTGTGCCTCTGCTTCAAGGGCCGCAGTTTGCTCTTCCATACGGAGCGAGCGTCATGTGTTGCCATTTACTGTTATGACCCCGTGAGGTCCTGGCATCTTGAGCTTGAGGTACGCGTAATACGGCACTGCATTGAATTTTGCAAATATTGTCCGTCCGAGCAGTGCATGATAGCCACTGCAAAACAGGACAATGTCGAAGATTAACTCTTCGCTTCAGAAGTTATCCGGTGATCCAAAGACCACTTCCAGTGTGATTGAGCCTGTGCAATGGGCCTCTACACCAGGGATGACGCCTTTAAAGGTGGTTTTGCTGGGTTTGATCCTTGAGGGATCGATACCCATTTTTTGCATTGTATCCTGATAAAGCAGGTTCAGGCTGTTGCCGCCGTCCATAAGGACTCGAGTGAGGTGAAATCCGTCAATGATGGGGTCTAGGACCAGTGCAGCGGATCCGCCATGACGGATGCTAGTGTGGTGGTCCCTGCGATCGAAGGTGATCGGACAAGCAGATGATGGGTTGAACTTTGGGGCGACGGGCTCCATCGCATAGACGTCCCTTAGTGCACGCTTCCGCTCCCTCTTGGGAATGTGGATTGCGTATATCATGTTCACCGTCTTCACTTGAGGGGGAAACCCCTTCTGTCCTCCTGTGTTCGGTGGCCGAGGCTCCTCCTCATCATCGCTATGCAGCCCCTTGTCCTTGTTCTCGGCATTTAACTTGCCGGCCTGCTTGAACACCCAGCATTCTCTATTGGTGTGATTGGCTGGCTTATCGGGGGTGCTGTGGATTTGACACGAGCGATCCAGTATGCGATCCAGACTGGACGGAGCTGGAGTATTTCTTTTAAATGGCCTTTTCTGCTGACCGGATATAGAGCCTCTGAATCCGGCATTGACTGTCGTATCTTCGGTGTTATCGCCGTTATTGCGGCGCTTTGGTCTATTATGATGCTGCATACCGTTAACATCTTTGGTATCTGAGGTATCCGGATTCCTCATGTGTTGTTGCTGCGAGCCAGCAAGCTGTCCTCGCCCATGCAAAAGCGGGTCATGAGTGTCGTGAGGGCTGCCATAGACTTCGGCTTCTCCTGGCCGAGGTGGCGGCGAGCCACTCGTCGCGGATGTTATGCTTGAATGCCGCTAGGGCCCCTGCATCCGGACAGTCTACAATTTTATTTTTCTTAGTCAGGAACCGTGTCCAGAATTGTCTGGCCGATTCCCCTGGCTGGTGGGTTATGTGGCTCAAGTCATCAGCATCCGGTGGCCGCACATAAGTGCCCTGGAAGTTGTGAAGAAATGCGTCTTCCAGATCCTCCCAACTGCCGACGGAATCTGCTGGCAAGCTATTCAGCCAATGCCGAGCTGGTCCTTTGAGTTTTAGTGGGAGGTACTTGATGGCATGTAGATCATCACCGCGAGCCATGTGCATGTGAAGGAGGAAATCCTCAATCCATACAGCGGGATCTGTTGTGCCATCGTATGATTCGATATTTACAGGTTTGAAACCCTCTGGGAATTCATGATTCATAACTTCATCAGTGAAGCATAGGGGTGTGCAGCACCTCTGTGGCGGGCTATATCCCGACGTAGTTCGTATGAGTCTTGTCTGCTGTTTTCGGTCAGGGCGGATTTACTCTTGGTGTATCCGAGCGACGATCATCGTCCCGTGTGGGCGCACGTGCCTGTGTCCTGTATATTAACCTTGTGATTTTTGCCTTACTGTCCAAGATGTCTCGTAGGTCCTCTGTGTTGCCCCGGGCCTTAGTATTTTTGACTGAGTGGCGACGGGGTGCGGTCTGAACTTTAGGCTGAAACGCCTCTCTAGCTCGGTCGCGTAGTGGCCGGTCAGTCGCATCGTACACTGGTGAATCAGGTTTCAATGTTTCCTCCTCCAGGTGAGGTAGCAACCTGCGTTTTGGGTAACTCTTGGACGGGCGCTCAAGTTCATGCTCCTCGGCCGCAAGGACTTCGGTCCACCTGTCTGCTAGCAAGTCTTGATCAGCTTGAAGTTGTTGCTGTTTTTTCTTCAGGCTATTTGCCGTGGCCATAAGCCGGCGCTTGAAGCGCTCTTGCTCGACGGGGTCCTCCGGCATGATAAACTCGTCGTCACTGAGGCTCGCCTCGTCTTCGAAGAGAGGCATGTAATTTTCCTCCTCCGGTTCTCCATCTGCTGCCTGCTCTGGAGGGCTAGCTTGTTCGCCCTCTAGATCTACACCGTGCTGGAGGGGATTGTTGTTGTCTTTGGCGCTATCCGGAGTGTTATTATCTCCTGTGCCGGTATCACTACTCTTGCTGTGGCGGGACTTAGAGCGGCGCCGTTGACGCTGGCGCTTGGGTTGCTTCTTGGAGGGGTCATCCTCCGTTGTCTCGTCGCCATTGGCTTCTTTGGGGTGTCCACCATGTATATATCATATGATGAGGTGGCGGTCCAGCGCCCCGAGGGCGGTGGATCCTGTTCGTCTCCGGCTTCGTCGTCCATACCGTCGAAGTCTTCGGAGTCGAAGTCGAGCATGTTGGTTAAGTCGTCGACAGTGGCTACTAAGTGGGTGGTGGGTGGGCAGCGAATTTCTTCGTCGTCCGCATCCCATTCTAGTCGGGCATAGTTCGGCCAAGGTTCTCCTGACAGGGAGAGAGACCTTAATGTGTTTAGCACATCTCCGAAAGGTGAGTGCTGAAAGATATCCGCGGAGGTGAACTCCATGATCGGCGCCTAGTCGGACTCGATGGGCACGGATGTGAGCGGCTCGGAGTCCGTGGCCGGAGATGAATCCAGTGGTTCGGCGACACGGCTCTTGTAAGGGTGAAGTCAGTATCCAGCTCTATCACCACTGAGATTGCGGCCTCCATGGAGGGGTCCATCCCTCCGCTCTCGGATGGTGCGACTTGCTCCGGATTGATGGCCGGAGTAGTTGCGGATGCGATCTCCTGAACATTGTCTGACGGCAGAGTTACGTCATGCTCGTCGCGACTATGTGGCGCGTCTGACATGGGCTCGAATCCGTCGAAGATCAAGTCTCCGCGGATGTCGGCCATGTAGTTCAAGTTTCCAAATCTGACCTGATGGCCAAGGGCGTAGCTCTCGATCTGCTCCAGATGGCCAAGCGAATTGGCCCGAAGTGCGAAGCCGCCGAATACGAAGATCTGTCCGGGGAGGAAAGCCTCACCCTGGACCGCATCGCTAGCGATGATCGAAGGAGCCATCAAGCCTTATGGTGACGACATAGTGGAACTCACAATGAAAGCACCAATGTCGGTGTCAAAACCGGCGGATCTCGGGTAGGGGGTCCCGAACTGTGCGTCTAAGGCGGATGGTAACAGGAGGCAGGGGACACAATGTTTACCCAGTTTCGGGCCCTCTTGATGGTGGTAATACCCTACGTCCTGCTTGATTGTTCTTGATGATATGAGTATTACAAGAGTTGATCTACCGCGAGATCAGAGAGGCTAAACCCTAGAAGCTAGCCTATGGTAGGATTGTATGTCGTCCTCCGGACTAAAACCCTCCGGTTTATATAGACACCAGAGGGGGCTAGGGTTACACAAGGTCGGTTACAAAGGAGGATATGTACATATCCGTATTGCCTAGCTTGCCTTCCACGCCAAGTAGAGTCCCATCCGGACACGGGACGAAGTCTTCAATCTCGTATCTTCATAGTCCAACAGTCCGGCCAAAGGATATAGTTCGGCTGTCCGGAGACCCCCTAACCCAGGACTTGCTCAGGGTCGCACCCCTTCCCCTTGTCCAATTTGGACTGCCCCTGGGGGGCGTGCACCACCCCTTGTGGGCTCTCTGCTCTCTCCCATATGGCCCATGTTGGCCCATTACTTTCCCGGGGGGTTCCGATAACCCCTCGGTACTCCGAAATATATCTGAAACACTCTGAAACTATTCTGGTGTCTGAATACCATCGTCCAATATATCAATATTTACCTCTCGACCATTTCAAGACTCCTCATCATGTCCGTGATCTCATACAGGACTCCGAACAATCTTCGGTCACCAAAACACATAACTCATAGTACAAATCGTCATCGAACGTTCAACGTGCAGACCCTACAGGTTCGAGAACTATGTAGACATGACTGAGACACATCTCCGATCAATAACCAACAGCGGAACCTGGATGATCATATTGGTTCCTACATATTCTACAAAGATATTTATTGGTCAAACCAAAATGATAACATACATCAGTCCCTTTGTCATCGGTATGTTACTTACCCGAGATTCGATCGTTGGTATCTTCATACCTAGTTCAATCTCGTTACCGGCAAGTCTCTTTACTCGTTCCGTAATGCATCATCCCGTAACTAACTCATTAGTCACATTGCTTGCAAGGCTTATCATGATGTGCATTACCGAGAGGGCCTAGAGATACCTCTCCGATACTCGGAGTGACAAATCCTAATCTTGATCTATGCCAACCCAACAAACACCTTCAGAGACACCTATAGAGCATATTTATAATCACCCAGTTATGTTGTGACGTTTGATAGCACACAAGGTGTTCCTCCGGTATTCGGGAGTTGCATAATCTCATAGTCAAAGGAATATGTATAAGTTATGAAGAAAGCAATAGCAATAAAACTTAACGATCATTATGCTAAGCTAACGGATGGGTCTTGTCCATCACATCATTCTCCTAATGATGTGATCCCGTTAATCAAATGACAACACATGTGTATGGTCAGCAAACTTAACCATCTTTGATTAACAAGCTAGTCTAGTAGAGGCTTACTAGGGACACTTTGTTTTGTCTATGTATCCACACATGTATCAAGTTTCCGGTTAATACAATTCTAGCATGAATAATAAACATTTATCATGATATAAGGAAATATAAATAACAAATTTATTATTGCCTCTAGGGCATATTTCCTACAATAAGATCTGAACTTATCACAAGCAAAGACAACTCCTAAAAATTCCTTTTCAGTAGTAGCATAATTTCTCCGGGCACTATTTAGATTTTTACTAGCATAATGGATAACATTCAATTTCTTATCAACTCTTTGTCCTAGAACAACACCAACCGCATAATCACTAGCATCACACATAATTTCAAAGGGTAGATTCCAATCAGGTGGTTGAACAATAGGTGCAGAAATCAAGGCTTTCTTAAGTATTTCAAATGCTTTTATAGAATCATCATCAAAAACAAAAGGGAATATTTTTGCAAGAGATTAGTGAGAGGCCTAGAAATTTTAGAGAAGTCTTTAACAAACCTCCTATAGAAACCAGCATGACCAAGGAAACTTCTTATACCTTTGATATCTTTAGGACACGACATCTTTTCAATAGCATCTGCTTTAGCTTTATCAACTTCAATACCTCTTTCGGAAAGTTTATGCGCCAAGACAATACTTTCATTAACCATAAAGTGGCACTTCTCCCAATTCAAGATATGATTTGTTTCTTCACATCTCTATAAAACTCGATCAAGGTTGCTTAAGCAATCATCAAAATAAGTTCCGTAAATGGAGAAATCATCCATGAAAACCTCAACAATCTTTTCACACAAAAGTCAGAGAATATAGCAGTCATACATCTTTGGAATGTAGCATGTGCATTGCATAAACCAAAAGGCATACGTCTATAAGCAAAAGTACCGAAAGGGCATGTAAAAGTAATTTTTTTTCTTTATCCTCTTTTGACATAGGTATTTGAGAAAAACCAGAATAACCATCTAGAAAGCAAAAATGTGTATGTTTGGATAGTCTTTCTAGCATTTGATCAATAAAAGGTAGAGGATAGTGATCTTTTCTAGTAGCTTTGTTATTTGCGAAAATTAATTACCATCCTATAACATGTAACAATTCTTTGTGGAATCAATTCATTCTTATCATTAGGAACAACAGTAATACCTCCCTTCTTGGGGACACAATTAACAGGACTTACCTATCTACTATCAGCAATAGGATAAATTATACCTGCCTCCAGAAGCTTTAGTATTTCGTTTCTTACCACTTCTTCCAGCTTAGGTCTTAACCGTCATTAGTGATCAAAAATTGGTTTAGCATCAGGCTCCATATTAATTTTGTGCTGACATAGAGTGGGACTAATGCCCTTAAGATCATCAAGAGTATATCCAATATTGGCACGATGCTTCTTCAGAGTTCTCAATAATTTCTTTTCTTCATGCTCTGAAAGGTTAACACTAATAATAACAGGATATATCTTCTTTTCATCAAGATAAGCATATTTCAATGTATCAGGTAATTGTGTAAGCTCAAACACGGGATCACCCTTGGGTGGAGGAGGATCCACAAGAATCTAAACAGGCAAGTTGTGTTTCAGAAAAGGCATTTGGTCAAAGAATATTTCATCTAGTTCCCTTCTTTCATTCATAAACATATCATTTTCATGGTCTAGCAAATATTGTTCTAAAGGATCAGTAGGAGGCACGACAATAGAAGCAAGACCAATTATTGCATCCTTACTAGACACTTCTTTATCATGGGGTTGTCTACAAAATTTAGAGAAACTAAAATCATGAGACATATCCCCAAAACTTACAGTAACAATTTCTTTCTCGCAATCTATCATATCATTAACAGTATTCAAGAAAGGTCTACAAAATATAATGGGACAAAAATCATATTGTGGGGAACCAAGAACAAGAAAATCAGTAGGGTATTCATTTTCCCACACAAGATTTCAACATCTCTAACAATCCGAATTGGTGATATAGTATCTCTATTAGCAAGCTTAATAGTAACATCAATATCTTCTACCTCAGCAGGTGCAATATCATTCATAATTTCTTGATATAATGTAAAGGGAATTTCACTCACGCTAGCACCCACATCACATAAGCCATGATAACAATGATCTCCTATTTCAACAGAAACAACAGGCATGCCAACAATAGGTCTATGTTTGTCTTTAGTATCAGGTCTAGCAATTCTAGCAGCTTCATCATAGAAATAAATAACATGCCCATCAATATTATCAACCAAGAGATCTTTAACCATAGTAATACTAGGTTCAACTTTAATTTGTTCAGGGGGTGTAGGTGTTCTAGTATAACTCTTACGGACCACAGTTGAAGCTTTAGCATGATCCCTTATCCTAATAGGGAAAGGTGGTTTCTCAAAGTAAGTAGTAGGAATAACAGGATCAACATTATAAGTAACAGTTTCTGTTTCAACTTTAATAGGTTCTACTACTTTCACTTCAATGGGTGGATGATATTTAAACCACTTCTCCTTAGGAAGATCAACATGAGTAGCAAATGATTCACAAAAAGAAGCTACTATCTCAGAATCAAGTCCATATTTAGTGCTAAATTCACGAAAAACATCGGTATCCATGAAAGATTTAACACAATCAAACTTGAGGTTTATACCTGACTCATTACCTTTGTCGAGTTCCCAATCTTCAGAGTTGTGTTTAATTCTTTCTAATAAATCCCATTTGAATTCAATAGTCTTCTTCATAAAAGAACTAGTACAAGAAGTATCGAGCATGGATTGATCATTACAAGAAAGCTGAGCATAAAAATTCTAAATAATAATTTCTCCTGAGAGCTCATGATTGGGGCATGAATATAACATTGACTTAAGCCTCCCCCAAGCTTGATCAATACTTTCTCCTTCACGAGGCCAAAAATTATAAATATAATTCCGATCACAATGAACCAGATGCATAGGATAAAACTTCTGATGAAATTCCAATTTCAATCGGTTGTGGTTCCAAGATCCAATATCATCACATAGCCTATACCATGTCAATGCCTTTACCTTGAAAGATAAAGGGAAGACCTTCTTATTTACATCATCCTCGGGAAAACCTGCAAGCTTAAATAATCCGCAAACTTCATCCACATAGATTAGATGTATATCAGGATGTAGTGTTCCATCTCCTACATAAGGATTAGCTAACAGTTTCTCTATCATACCCGAAGGAATTTCAAAATAGATATTTTCAGTAGGTTCAGTAGGTTGAGGAGCAACTTCTTGCTCTACCAGTCGAGGTGAAGATACCCCGAACAAGCCCCTTAAAGGATTAATTTCCATAGTGACAAGTGACAATATTTTTTTGACTGGGAACTGTAGGACAAAAACCCCACAGCATATCAAAAGCTTTATTGAAAAGAATTAAAAAATACAAGGGGTAATCAAACTAACCTAAAGAAGAAAGAAATAGAAGATTACAAAACAAGGGGCCTCAAGGAGGCAAAAAATTAACCCATCTCAGGAGCTCATCCTTGTAGGCAGCTTTCACTCTGTATTGCATAAGAATGGTATCATGAATGAAAGCACATCTCCATTTATTAAACATAGTTCTCTCATGCCTGAAACTTTAGCATTTCTGATGATCTAGATATTCCAACAGGCAATGAAAACCACTTTAGTGAAGAAGGGCTTCCCAAAACTTCTTCTAGCATTGATAACCAAATCAGCCATAGAGTCACCAGAGGACCAATCAACTTGCAAATAATTCCATACTCTGATACTGAAGTTGCAATTGAAAAACAGATGATCACTGGTTTCCCTAGCCTGCAAAGGGAAAAGAACAAAATTCACCCCATCATCCAGATGCCATTGCCTCCTCTCCACCATGTCATTTGTGTTTAATCTGTCCATAATGAGAATCCAAGCAAACACCTTGATTTTCATTGTGTAAGAAGACTTCCAAATCCAGGAGGTCAAGGGGTTAAAGGACTGTGATGCAAAAGTATGGGAGTAAAACATCTTGGGTTTGTATCCCTTGGAAGTGCCATGCTAGAACTAGACATCCTTGGACCCAGGTGTTCGATTGTGGTCTTCCATCATAGATTACAGAAGGTTCAGGTTATCAAAAGCTTGGGCAGACAAAGGAAGATGGAAGTGTTGCAACATGTCTTGTGAGTCAACAAACTCTTTAACGGTGATCCAAGGGTCCTTAGCATATGAAAGAGCCTGGGAAATCTGTACTGAAGAGTAGAAACCTCAGTTGTCTGACCACATTAGAGCAGTGTCTCCCTCATTTATCTGCACCCAAGAGAACTCTCTAAAGCTTTTCATAATCTTACATATATCTTTCCACCAGAAAGAGACACAATCAGAAGTTCCCTGGGGCACCCTGCCAAGATAGTAAGAGTCCCAGATTAAAGACACCCAGGGAAGATTCTTCTTATGGAGAAAATTGTTTGCATGTCTGAGTAGAAGAGCCACATTATGGACACCAAGGCTAAGAATACCAAGACCTCCCTTGTTTTTGGTCTAAAATAAGATCCCAGATAGCAAGGGAAGGAGCAGGCTCACCCCTATGTTTCCTCCAGAGGCATTATCTCTGAATTATTTCCAATTGCTTTAAAATTCCAGCAGGAACAGCCAAACTGCAAAGGAAAAAATGGGCATAGAGGACAAGGCAGAGTTCAAAAACTGTAATCTTTCTCCTTGGTTTAAAAATGAGGAGCTAATTGTCATTCTTCTCTCCATGCAGTCCACCAATGGCATAAAATCAACCATTCTTGGACTAGTAGTTCCCACAGGCAGCCCAAGATAACTAAAAGGCATTTTTCCAATCTGACACCCAAAAGCAGCAGCTAATTTAGTCATCAGAGCAGAGTCCACATTGATTGGTATAATGAAGGATTTGTGATATATAGTTTACATCAAGACCAGTAGACAAAGAGAAGACCTGCAGCATATCCATCAAAGCAACAATTTGATTCTTGTCAGCAGGCAAAATAATCAGTGTGTCATCAGCATACTGAATCACAGGGTAATCTTGGTCATGACAAGGTATAGTCAGATGAAGGATGCCTCTTCTAAACATGTCATGAATGACAGTCTGTAAAAGATCAGCAGCTAGGACAAAAAGAAGTGGGGAGACAGGATCCCCCTGTCTAACTCCCTTTTTGAAGAGAAATTTCCTTCCAGGAACTCCATTAAGCAAAACAGATGAGGTGCTAGTGGACAATAGCTGCTTCATCCAAAGAATCCACTTCTCATTAAAACCCTTATATCTCAAAATTTGAACTATGGCCTCATGCTTCAGGGAATCAAAAGCCTTCTCAAAATCCAGCTTAAGAATTACATTTGGCCTCTTGGATTGGTGACACTGATGCAAATACTCAAAAGTCCATCCAATGCAATCTTGAATTGTTCTGCTTTTTATGAAACCATACTGGTTTCTGTGAACACACTACATAATTACATCTTGGAACCTATTAGCTGCCATCTTGGAGAGAAATTTTAGACCCATTCCAGTTAAGGAGATAGGTCTAAAATCTCCCACCTCTTCAGGTGAGAGTTTTTTAGGCACCAGAGTGATATATGAGTCACTAATATTTTCCTGCTTAGCAGAGCCATCAAAGAAAGCCTGGGCCAGGTCATAAAAATCCTTAGAAATTATGTGCCAGCACTTCTTAAAGAACAAACCATTAAAACCATCAGGACCTAGGGCTTTATCCACAGGCATGTGCTTGACAACATTATCCATTTCCTCCTTCTCAAAAGGCTTAGTTAAAATATCTAAACCCTCCACAAGAGTAATGAGGGAGGAGAGGTCGAAACCCATGACAATTCCCCTGGAAGAACCCATTCTATTTTAAAACAATTCCAGATAATACCCTCCATTTGTGAGTGGCCAGTCACCACAGTCCCATCAGATAATTTTAAACTGGCAATGGAGTTTCTTCTGTGTCTCTCAGTAGCCATAGCATGGAAAAAAATTGTGTTTTCACCTCCCACTTTGATGTACCTGATAGTGCATCGTTTCTTCCAATAAAGGAATTGGAGGTGAAGCAACTGCTCCACATGGATCTTGACCACTTTTCTGAAATTGAATTCATGTCTGTAGAGGGGCCTGTATTCCTCAAGCTCATCCAAGAGCAGAATAACATTATTACATTTACAGACCAGGGTTTTCAGTTTGGAAATGTCCTTTTGCCACCTCTTAAGACACATTCTCAAGGACTTAAATTTATCAGCTATCCTAGCAGTGATATGCCCCTTCCTGGATTGTTTTTGCCATGAAGAATCAACACAATCCATAAAACCATCCAACTCAATCCAATAATTCTCAAACCTAAAGAGGTTAGACTTGGGAATAGAAGTTTTAATGGTAACCACACAAGGCACATGAGCAGATGCAGTTTTAGCAAGAGGTAGCACCTCAGTCATAGGATAGTCAGATATCCAATCAACAGAGGTGAAAAACCAGTCTAGCTGCTCAAGAAGTGGATTATCCTGCATGTTTGACCAAGTGTAAGATCTACCTTTGATAGGTAACTCCAAGAGGCCCAAGTGCCCAATGATCTCATTGAAGATGAACATGTCATTCAAATCACCACCAGGTAAGTTTCTATTATCCAAGGATCTCAAAAAATTAAAATCCCCTAGCAGCAACCAATTTTCTTCCACAGGAATATTCAAATGGTACAACCAGTTGACAAAATTATCCCTGGCTTCCCCCTAACAAGGACCATAAACAACTACTAAAGTCCATCTCTCATTGTTTTTCCTGGAAAAAAACCCAATCACCACTGCAAATTGTTGGACTTCCAATAAAGTCCCAGCAAAGACAGGAGAGTTCCAAACAACAATAATTCCACCAGAGGCCCCCAAAGAAGGTGAGAAGGCAAAACTGTCAAATCTCTTAGGACAGAAACTTTTAATTTCTTTGGAATCAAATGAGGTGCATTTAGTTTCTTGTAAGCAAGCAATAGCACAGTTACTTTCATCAATTTTTTGTCTAACAGCTCTTTGCCTATTCTCAGAATTTAAACCCCTGACATTCCAACACAAAACATTCCAGCTTCTACATGGAGTACTCATAAATAAAGATATTTAACAGGTCCACAAACCATATGGCACACAATGCCATATGTCCAAAATGTACAAATAAGTCTGAACCAACATTATTACATTGCAGAGTACACCATAAGTCTGAACATAAAAACCAAAAGCAGAGAGCAAATTTAGGGGCTTGCAAAACCCAGCAGAATATAAGCACACTAAGCATTAGTGGCAGCATTTTCAGCATTAGCAGGATCCACCATAAGTGCATCCATAGTCTGTAGCGACCAGACCTCAAACAGTCTGATCTCTGTGCTTCGGTGTCATCCCTGGATCAGTAATGCTGACACCACACAGTACTCGGAGGATTTATAACAGAGTTGTAATCACACACTTATTACATCGAGTGTCTCAAAAGAGAACTTATTACAATAAATATGACTTAAGGCCATCTAATAACGATAACAGCGGAAGACTTGGAAGATAAGTGAGTCCATCAACTCCAACGGCATCACTGAGTATAGAAACACAACCTAAAAACTCCTTAATCGTCATCTGAAAAGTCTGCAACATTAACGTTGCAGCCCGAAACGGGTCAGCACATGGAATATGCTGGCAAGGTAACACATAAAGAGTAATGGAATGAAACAGCTATACTATATGCATATTTGGCTAGTGGAAAGCTCTATGGTTACAGTTTTGCGTAAAGCCAATTTTTCCCTACTACAAAGGAATAAATTTATTTAACTATCATGGTAGTTGTTAAACATTGAGAATGGTTGACAGCATTCTCAATCCCAATTAAGCATCATCATTAAACAAAACCCAACAAAATTAATTTAGAGTAACATGTTGAGATTCATATGATAATCCAGGTACTAGATACTCAAGATGTCCATAACCGGGGACACGGCTAATCATGATTAGTTTATTACACTCTGCAGAGGTTTGCGCACTTTTCCCCACAAGACTCGATCGCCTCCGTTCGGTTTCTCGCACTTCATGGTGTTTGCGAAGACGGATGACCGAGACACAGTCTTTCAGAAGCGCTGGCACCTTACGATGGATAGACCGTTACACCTACTTTCCCCTACATATGCTAGTCTACCCTGTAAGAGTTCGCACGACTTATTCAACTATGCCAGAGCCCATAATGGCTTGTGGCTGCACACGGAAGTTTCTAGTATGAATAATCACATGATCCCTTTGAGTCTGGGTGGCGGTCCAAAAGAAACAGGTAATCCTGGAATACCCAGGTACCTCAATCCACCCAGATGTGTGTTTAAGTTGCCACCTTAGATAAACCATTAATAAACAAACTCACATCTGTCATGAATATCACTCACCCAATTCACGTCTACTAGCATAGCATAGCATAATGGCAAACGTAGAAGTAACTCCCAAAGGTTTGATAATAAAACAGGTAATAGGTACTACCTCAACTACTTCCCATCCCACAGTTTAAATAGATCCTAATCATGCAATGTGTGAGGATTGATATAATGCAATAAAACTGGGTAGTAGAAAAGGTATGATCAAAGTGTTACTTGCCTTGCTGATGATCCGCGAAACCTAGAGATTCGCAGTAACAAGCGGCGCACTCCGGGTATTCTATCACAGACAAACAAACAACCATACAATAAGTACTCATCTAATGCACGGGTAAAACTCAAATAAGAGATCTAACCATAAGGTTCAACTTAAGAACTCCGGTTGGCAAAAAGAATCAAATCGAACAAAGCAACGAAAATAAAACGGCGAAAGAAAACAACTTCGTTCTACTAATCTGGATCTAAGTCAAATTTTACAGTAGCAAAAACTTGTTTAAGTTGGTTAAACGGATAGAGGGTTTCGAGACGAAACTCCAGGCGCTTGAATCGCCTGATTCCGACAAACGAGCGAAAAGTTATACTAAAATGAAAATCGGATCAGGAATCGCGATCAGAAAAATCGCGGATTTAATCCGAGAAAAAGAAAAACGACGAACGTTTGCTAGAACGAACGAACGGACAAACACTCGCTAATTAAATAAATCGGAAAAACCGATCTATTAAAAAAACCGAAACTAAAAAACCGATGAAAAACCGACGGAAACAACGAACGGTTTTTTTGAAAAAAAATAAAAAAACGGCGTCGCGGATTTCAAGGCGAGGCGAACCTCGGGCGGCGGGTCGGCGGCGGCGGCGTCCGGCGACGGCGATGGCGCGGCGGGCGGCGTGCGGCGGCGGCGCGAGCGGGCGGCGGCGGCGGCTCGGGCGGGGCTGGGGTTGGGGCTAGGGTTTGGCTGAGCTGGGCCTCCCCCCCGGCTTATAAAGCCTAGCGGGCCGGGAGTCCGGGTCGGACACGGCCCCTAGGTCGGTTTGTTCTTTTTTTAATTACGCGCACAAGAAAAATAAAAAGAAATACTAAACGGACTCCAAAAATCCCGAAATAAATTTTCCCGGGATTCTAAAATCAAGCCGCACAAGGTGAACATTTATTTGGGGCCTAAATGCAATTTTGAAAAACGCACATTTTTTCCTAAATTCAAATAAAATAACGAAAACTCCGAAATAAAATCTTATTTGATTTTTTATTAAATCCTCAATATTTCTTTATTTTGGGAAAGTCATTTTATTCCCTCTCTCATATTTTTGTAATAGAAATAATTGATGATAAAATAATTTAAATCAAATGATCCTATTCTCAAAATTTGAGAAAACTCAAATATGAAAATAAAGAATTTTCCAACTCTCTCCGTGGGTCCTTGAGTTGCGTAGAAATTTCTAGGATCAACAAAAATGGAAAATAAAATATGATATGCATAGATGATCTAATGTATAACATTCCAAATTGAAAATTTGGGATGTTACACAGTCAGTAGCTTGGCATGAATTTCCAGCTCCTTCCCAATTGCCTGCAGGTGACTGATGGGAGTAGGTGGAGGAACATCTGCATGCGCAGGGTCATCAGGCATCTCAGTAGAGAGGGGCTTGGCCTTGGGCTTCTTCTTCTTGGGCTGTATAGCTAGCTCATGGAAAGTGGGCTTAAACCCATCACGCTGGGCCGAGCTTCTGGTGCATCTTCAAACTGAAGTTTCAATGAGAGGCGTTGGTGCCAAAGTCTTGCGGGGCCTCCTTGATTTTAAACGCACCGAGGGAGAAGGGATAGCATCATGTGCAGCTCTCTCAGCGTCATCCACAAACATAGCTCGAGCAACAGGTCGAGCAGGCTCCTGCTCCTTCCATGTCAGCAGAGGAATATCATCTTGCCGGAATGCAAAATCCTAGTTTCTCTTTGATAAAATTATAGGAGACAGAAGCCGAGGCAGCAAGGGTTTTGGCACCTCAAACATAGCAGGTGCATTCAGAAGATTTTTAAAAGAACGCCTCCAGATCATATCAGGGGGCAGGGTGTAACACCCACGATGCGACTATATCTCCCACGTGTCGGAGCGCGACTTAGAGGCATAACCGCATAGTAGGCATGTTGCAAGAGGGGTAATCTTTACACATCCCATGTACTGAATAAGAAAGAGCTAAAGACTTGGCTTACAATCGCCACTTCACACAATACATAAATATAGCATTACATTATCTAGATACAATCAAGGTCCGACTACGGAACCAAAATAAAGACAACCCCAAATGCATAGGTCCCCGATTGCCCCGACTAGGCTCTTCCTGGGCCGAGCGGGCCGGCGCGGCGGCAGGCGGCGGCGCGATTACGTCCGGTCCGGGACGGACATGTCCGGCGGGCGAGAGGGGAAGATCTAGGGTTTGCACCGCGAAATTTCGGGGGGAGGTGCAAATATATAGGTAGAGGGAGCTAGGAGAGTCCAAATGAGGTGCGGTTTTCGGCCACGCGATCGTGATCGAACGGCCGAGAGGATGGAGGGGGTTTGGATGGGTTATTGGGCCACTTTGGAGGGGTGTTTAGCTGCAACACACACGAGGCCTTTCCGGTTCCCCGGTTAACCGTTGGAGTATCAAACGAACTCCAAATGGCACGAAACTTGACAGGCGGTCTACCGGTGGTGTACCAAGGCCGCTTGGAAAATCTCGATCCATTCCGAGAAGGTTTAACACCCACACAAGAAAATAGACAAAAGGGGGCGCTGGAGGGCGTAGGAGTGTCGGATTGCAAAACGGACAAAGGGGAAAATGCTCGGATGCATGAGACGAACATGTATGCAAATGTGATGCACATAATGACATGATATGAAATGCATGACATGAACAAAATGCAAAACAAAGGCAAACCCAACCACAAAGGGAAATCATAACTTAATGCCTAAAATGGCAAGAGTTGGAGTACAAATATGGTAAGTTAGATCCAGGGCGTTACAACACTCCACCACTACGAAATGATCTCGTCCCGAGATCTAGGACTGAAAGAACTCAAAATATTCGGAACGGAGGTGGTCCTCACGTTCCCAGGTGGCTTCTCGATCGGAATGGTGTGACCACTTCACTTTCATGAATTTGATAGACTTGTTGCGAGTCTTGCGCTCAGTTTCTTCAAGAATAGCAACGGGATGCTCATGATAAGACATGTCTTCTTGGAGATCAATCTCTTCAAAGTTGATGGTGCGGTCAAGAGTCTTGAAACACTTGCGAAGCTGTGACACGTGAAACACGTCATGCACGTTTGCAAAGTTGGATGGAAGCTCAAGTTGATAGGCGAGATCGCCTCTTTTTCCAATGATCTTGAAAGGACCCACGTATCTAGGGGCAAGCTTCCCTTTCATACCGAAGCGACGAGTACCTTTCATTAGAGAGACACGGAGGTAGACATGGTCTCCGATCTCGAAATCCAAGTCATGATGCTTGCTATCATAGTAACTCTTCTGGCACGATTGCGCGGCTTTGAGATCTTCACGAATGACTTTGCACATTTCTTCAGCTTCTGTGATTAAGTCATTGCCAAGAAGTTGGCGTTCACCAGTCTATGACCAATTAAGAGGAGTACGGCACTTTCTGCCATAGAGAATCTCGAATGGGGCCTTGCCCGAACTCACTTGGAAACTGTTGTTGTAGGAGAACTCGGCATATGGAAGACAATCTTCCCACTTCATACCGAAAGAAATGACACAAGCCCTGAGCATATCTTCAAGGATTTGATTAACTCGCTCGACTTGGCCACTAGTTTGAGGATGGAAGGCTGTGCTGAAGCGAATGCTGGTGCCCGTGGCCTTCTGGAAGGAGTCCCAGAACTTAGAAGAAAAGATGCTTCCATGATCTGAAGATATCAATTGCGGAATGCCGTGCAAGGAGACAATCCTAGAGGTATATAGCTCTGCCAACTGAGCTGCTGTGATAGATTCTTTGATAGGAAGAAAATGAGACACTTTAGTAAGCTTGTCGATGACAACAAAGATAGCATCATTTCCACGTTTGGACTTGGGAAATCCAGTCATGAAGTCCATCTCAATATGGTCAAACTTCTATTTTGGAATGGCAAGAGGTTGGAGGAGACCGGCTGGTCGTTAATGTTCTGCTTTCACTCTTTTGCAGACATCGCATTCATTCACGAACTGTGCAATTTCTCGCTTGATTCGAGTCCACCAATACGACTGCTTGAGGTCATGGTACATCTTTGTACTTTCAGGATGAATAGAAAGGAGTGAATTGTGAGCCTCGTTCATAATGACTTTACAGAGAGCACCCTTAGGAACAACAATTCGATCCTCGAAGAATAGAGTATCTTTGTCATGAAGGCGATAGCACTTGTACTTGGGTTGGCTCTTGGCAATACCAATCTTCACCTTCTTCACCATTGCATCAAGAAGTTGTGCCTCACGAATTTGATCTTCCAAAGTAGGAGAGACTTGGAGGTTGGAAAGGAATCCTTGAGGAACAACTTGGAGATTAAGTTTGCGGAAAGCTTCACAAAGATCTGGTTGGAAGGGCTTGAGAATCAAACTGTTGCAGTAAGCCTTCCTGCTCAAAGCGTCTGTAATGACATTGGCCTTGCCTGGAGTATATTCAATACTCGGATTATACTCTTGAATCATTTCGACCCAACGAGTCTGCCTGAGCTTGAGGTTGGGTTGAGTGAAGATGTACTTGAGGCTCTTATGATTAGTGAAGATGTCCACTTTCCTTCCCAACAAGAGGTGTCTCAATGTTAAAAGAGCATGGACAACTGCTGCCATCTCGAGGTCATGAGTGGGGTAGTTCTTTTCGTTGGGCTTCAACTGGCGAGCGATATAGGCCACAACTTTCTTCTCTTGCATTAACACAGCATCGAGACCTTGCAGGGAAGCATCACAGAAAACTTCGAATGGTTTGGATTCATCAGGAGGAGTCAGAACTGGAGATGTGACTAACTTCTCTTTGAGGGTGTTGAAAGCGATGTCACATCCAGGCGTCTAGACATACTTCACATGCTTCTGGAGGAGGTTGGAAATAGGCTTTGCAATCTTAGAGAAATTCTCAACGAATCTTCGACAATAGCTTGCAAGCCCAAGGAAACTGCGGAGCTGCTTCACATTCTGAGGCAGTTCCCAATTCACAATTGCAGACACCTTCTCAGGATTAACCGCAATGCCCTTTGCTGAGATGATATGGCAAAGGTAGAGAACCTCATCGAGCCAAAACTCACACTTTGAAAACTTCTCATAGAACTGATGTTCTCTGAGTTTGTCCAGCACCAATCTCAAGTGGTTGGCATGATCCTCCTTGTTCTTGGAAAAGACCAAAATATCATCGAGATACACCAAGACGAAATCATTTGTGTAAGGGTTGAAGATGAAGTTCATCATGCGAGAGAATGTTGGAGGAGCATTGACAAGGCCGAAAGACATGACAGTGTATTCGTAAGAACCATAGCTTGTTCTGAATGCTGTCTTGGGGATATCTTGTTCACGAATGCGAATCTGATGATAGCCCATACGGAGGTCAAGCTTGGAGAATACTTGAGCACCTTTGAGTTGTTCGAAAAGCTCATTGATGTTGGGTAGTGGGTACTTGTTCTTTATGGTCTTCTTCTTCAATGGGCAGTAGTCGACACAAAGTCGGTCCATGCCATCCTTCTTGACAAAAAGAACACCACAACCCCATGGAGAAGAACTCGGTCGGATCAGACCCATATGCTATTGTACATCGAGTTGTTTCTTCAGCTCCTTCAACTCTTCTGGTCCAAGCTTGTAAAGACGTTTGCAAACAGGTTCCGTGCCAGGCTCAAGATCGATGACGAATTCAACTGGCCAGTGAGGAGGCATTCCTGGAAGCTCTTCTGGAAAGACGTCTTGATATTCACAAATGACTAGAATATGAGAGATGGCATTCAACTCGCCCTTCTCATTGAGAGAAAACAGTCGAATGGTATCATCACGAGTGGCATAGATGATCACATCCTCAGACGAGTGTGTCAACTGAATCTGCCTGGTAGCACAATCAAGTTGAGCCTTGTGCTTAGAAAGCCAGTCCATGCCGAGAATTAGATCAATATCCGAGTCACCAAGAACAATAGGAGAAGACAGAAACTTATAGTCGTCCATCTTGATAGACACATCCGGAACGAAAACTCGAGAAGTCATTTGTTGGGCCGGAGAAACAATAGACAAAGTTCTCGGCAATACTTGAGTAACCAAATCATGCATAGCCACAAAAGTTCTTGAAATGAAAGAATGCGATGCACTAGTATCAAAAAGGACTTTTGCAGGAATATCATTAACAGGAAGGTTACCCATGATCACTTCTGAAGATTCCTCTGCCTGAGCTGCGTTCATCATGTTGACCTTTGCAAACTTGGGATTATGCTTGACCACTGCATTGCTGGCAGATCTCACAGGAGGAGGAGGCGGAAGGCGCCTTTGGTTGAAGCATTTGTTTGCATAGTGCCCTTTCTGCTGACACTTGTTGCAAGTAACCTCTGAGAGCGGACGATGATAAGGAGCACTTGACCTTTGAGCATGAGACGGAGCTTTGTTCTGATAGCCTGGGTTGGGGGGGTGGGAAGATCCATTACCACCTTTACTCTTCTGCTGATATGGCTGACGGAACGGAGGAGGAGGAGGAGGCAACCAGAACTTTTGCTGCTTAGCTGCCACTTGAGTTGAAGAAGACGATTGAGTTGCATCCCTGACTCTCTTCTTAGAAGCATCGCACTTGAGCTGAGCAGCCTCTTGCTTTAGTGCCATGTTGTAGAACTCATCATACTCGGTCGGCTCAAAAAGCACGAGAGCTAGTTGCAGATCTTCTCTGAGGCCACCTCTGAATTGATAAATCATGATCTTCTCGTCAGGGACGTCTTGTTTAGCGAAGCGAGCGAGCCTCTGAAACAGGATGTTGTATTGGTAAACAGACATGCTGCCTTGCTTCAGATTGCGGAACTCCTCACGCTTACTCTCAGCAACACTTTGAGGAATGTGGTGAGCTTTGAAGTCTCAGCGGAAATCATCCCAGGTAATCACACTACCTCCTCTGGAATCTTTGTATTGTTGATACCACTCAGCAGCTTGGTCTTTGAGTTGGAATGAAGCAAACTTGACAAAGTCCTCAGGCCTAACGTTGCTACACTCAAAATGTTTGCAGATATCCACGAGCCAATCGTCAGCGTCTGTGGCCTCGACACAATTACTGAAGGACTTCTGCTGGTTTGCGAGGAACTGATTGAGGGTAGCAAACTGAGCTTGATTGTTGCTTTGGCCTTGATTTCCTCGGTTACGCTCTTGCAAGAGTTGCAAAAGCATCTGCATGTTGGCGTTGGTGGCGGCCATGACATCTTGCCATGCCTCCGGAGGTGGAGGTGGTGGCGGAGGTTTCAGATTCTGACGCATTGGAGGAGCCATCCTGAAGAGGGTGACATCCGTTAGCATCTTGAAAGACATATATTCAAGTTGAATAAATGGATCGAAATTGCAACATATAGCCTTAACATTCAAACAAGGATGAACGAATGAATTCCAAAGTAAATGATCACACTTCCATAAGGTTGAGAAGCCACTTAGATAAAGGTAGATGAATAAAACAACAAGGTACGGATATGAACAAATAATTGGTAAGGATTACCGAATCACAAACCAAATATCTGCGGGAAGAAATACTAGAGCTACATGAATTCCCACCTATGAAACTCCCGAAACTTTCCGGTTATGCAATCAGGTGTTGGGGATACAGGGGAAGCATAATATCTCACCCAATACTAGCAAATCCTACATCCAGCTGTATCCATCCTTCAACACATAACCAAGAAACCTTCGGAAATCATTTACCTCAACCTTCGAAAAGCATCCGTTATACGAGTTATGGCAATACTCCTGAACTCCCGCCCCAGTACTGGGTGGCGTCGAGGTTATCTCACCAACAACTACATAAAAGAGATTTTCGATGTCGGCGAACTCAGGTATTCCAGAACTGCAACGATAAAATTGTGACGACAAACACTGCCACAACCCCTAAATGTCAGGAGGCACGAAGAACAATGTTCTCATCACAAAACCATCGAAACGATTCCAAGATACCCGCGTGATCCAAAAAAATTAGTGAAATTTGAGGAGAGAAGAGTCAAAACTCTACGTCAGGAGGCCTCACCAGAGTGACGAAGGGACTGAGGAGTAAAAAGAATCCTACTCTCTTATATATATATAATCCTATAAGACTCAAAACATTTTTTTCTAGACTCAACAACGTCAACGATTCGATCAAGCAGGGGGCTCCTAAGTCGGGGAAGGCTCTGATTACCAACTTGTAACACCCACGATGCGGCTATATCTCCCACGTGTCGGAGCACGACTTAGAGGCATAACCGCATAGTAGGCATGTTGCAAGAGGGGTAATCTTTACACATCCCATGTACTCAATAAGAAAGAGATAAAGACTTGGCTTACAATCGCCACTTCACACAATACATAAATATAGCATTACATCATCCAGATACAATCAAGGTCCGACTATGGAACCAAAATAAAGACAACCCCAAATGCATAGGTCCCCGATCGCCCCGACTAGGCTCTTCCTGGGCCGAGCGGGCCGGCGCGGCGGCAGGCGGCGGCGCGATTACGTCCGGTCCGGGACGGACATGTCCGGCGGGCGAGAGGGGAAGATCTAGGGTTTGCACCGCGAAATTTCGGGGGGGGGGGTGCAAATATATAGGTAGAGGGAGCTAGAGAGTCCAAATGAGGTGCGGTTTTCGGCCACACGATCGTGATCGAACGGCCGAGAGGATGGAGGGGGTTTGGATGGGTTATTGGGCCACTTTGGAGGGGTGTTGGGCTGCAACACACACGAGGCCTTTCCGGTTCCCCGGTTAACCGTTGGAGTATCAAACGAACTCCAAATGGCACAAAACTTGACAGGCGGTCTACCGGTGGTGTACCAAGGCCGCTTGGCAAATCTCGGTCCATTCTGAGAAGGTTTAACACCCACACACGAAAAGAGACAAAAGGGGTGCCGGAGGGCGTAGGAGTGTCGGATTGCAAAACGGACAACGGGGAAAATGCTCGGATGCATGAGACGAACACATATGCAAATGCGATGCACATAATGACATGATATGAAATGCATGACATGAACAAAATGCAAAATGAAGACAAACCCAACCATGAAGGGAAATCATAACTTAAAGCCGAAAATGGCAAGAGTTTGAGTACAAATATGGTAAGTTACATCTGGGGAGTTACACAGGGGCGGCCCAAGGGGAACCGCAACAACAGGTAGATTCACCTCTTCAACCTCAATCATAGGAGGTTGATAGACCACAAGTGCCGAGTTGTTATCCACCATATCCTATTCAACCTCCATCGGATCATCTTGGTTTTCAGGTTGAGCCTCGTCAATAAGGATGACAGGAGCAGGATGCACCTGTTGCTGCACATCAGAGCTTGGCTGAGTAGAGGGATTAACCACCATTGATTCCTGATATTGGACAACAGGTTGGTCAGCAGGCTCATTCCACTTCCCCCAATTGTCATCTTCCACTTCATTATGTGCAGGTTCAGGCGAAGGGGGTGGCACATCATTCCAGCCCAGAGCTGGGTAAGGAGGCAAAATAAATGGCGGCATCTCCGGGAATGGCACACCAGGAACTAGGTGAGGAATGCCATTGATGGGCATCCAATCCTCATCTTGGGGCATTTGCTCTGCAAAATTTGCACCAAGGATATAAAGGGGTGCCGTCCAAGACACCCTAGCCCCTCCCCAAGAAGCAAAATCCATAAAAACCACATCCCTGGGTACTAGTATATCCTATGGAAAGGAAGCAAATACTAGGGTTCGAACAAGGTATGGGTCCTCACTAATCCAATGCTGAAATTTCCCAAAGGTGTTGACAGTTTCCCTGATACATTCAGTGTTGCGGAGATCAAGCAGAATCCCCAAGAACATGAGCAGTCCCTGACGGAAACCCTGGGCACCCCGAAAAGATTCACCCTCATCATGCTTCATGAATCAAACAAAGCGATCGTTGCCAAGAGGCTGGGGTGGCAACTACAGAAGCAAGAATCTAACTGCTGCATCTCGAAGCTCAAAAAGACCAACAGACCGAATCCAAGGTTGAGCAAACCTCACCAAAACCCCATGAGCTTGAAGCCATTGAACAACTTCTTCTCTAGCAGCACCAATCTGATCAGGGGGGATGGGCATTACCTCAGCTAACATGAACTCCTCGTGGCGGCGCACAATTGGGGTATGTGGCGTCACAAAGGTCCAAGGCATACGAGCATCGCCGCCATCCACAATGTGATGGCCCGCTGGCACATACGGCAAGGGGTCAAGGTGGAAGTTGGCCATCAACGCAGAGCACCCAGGGCTCACCGCATACGGCGAGTACTCCGGCGGAGGAGGGGTTTCAGGCGGCGCGGTCGAAGGTGTATTGGGACCGGGGCTGATGGAACTAGTCGATGGAGTAAATGTTGAAGTGCAAGGGAGGTCCAAGTTTGGTAAAAGCTGTGTCAGAGAGATATTCTCGGTAGGAGTTGAGCGATCCTCGGAAGTTGCAATTTATCGGTTTTTGGTTGACATACCAGACCCAAGATCCGTGCAAACCTGTTACAATCTTTTTTAACATGGCCCACCCATAGACAAGAATTACAACGATGCTTGGACGTGCATGCAGCAGCAAAATGGCCCTTTCTCAAGCACTTTTGACACGTAAAAATTTCCTCAGCCATACCCGAAACCAAATTATCAAAATCTTTCTTTGCTTGCTGAGATGAAGGAATATCAGAAGGCCCAGTAGATTTCACTAGCTCAACCTGGACCGTGGCATGTGCAGTTGACGGCCCAGCATGGGCTAACGCATCCACATTCAAAGTACCAACATTCCCGCCCGAGATGGACGGCGTCTGATCCGCCGTGGGAAGCAGATCCAGAACCATGCCAAAAGATATGGAAGGCCTCGTTGACGTCCACCGGAGTTCAGCCGGCGGCGAGGGATGAATGACCACCCTCTCATGCACATGAAGCGTGTACCCCGCATCTTCAATAGTTTGAATGCAATTTTGCGTGGCCGGATAACGATAACCACGACAAGCAGGATAGTTCTGAAATATTGAAAAAGAAAGCTTCTTGGCAGTGGCATGAGAAGATCTTTCCGAGGTTTGATGGCTTGGAGTGCATAACCAACAAACCAAGGGCAGCACGACGTTTAGAAGGACTAACAATGATCCACTCAGCATCACATTCCAATTTCCAAAGCTTGAACTCACGGCCCCAATTTGGGCCACCATTCCCCCATAGATGAAAAAACATTTAAAATGATCACAAGAGAATGATCCAAGATTGAGAATGATCATAGCTACTACCTTGCAAGACACTTGAAAGACAAAAACCTTATGATTGATCAAGAAAACCATAAACTCGATGGCCGAACCTCCAATGGCCGCCTCAAGAGCCACCGCCACTGAATCTTCATCCAAACGAAAGTCATGGTGACCAAAAGAAACCACCATGGTCAAGAAGCCTGTGTCATCCATGGGGTGCACCGAAAAGCCCGTAGATTGAAAAACCTTATCTGCAAAAACCAAACCCTTGGGGAAGTCCAAGCCAAGGGTGGATCCATCAATAGAACCCATGGAAGATGGGTATTGGAGTATAGATCACAGAACGCCAGAGAGATCTATTGGAGGGAAACGAAAAATTGGTGGCTAGGGGAGGAGATCGCCGGGGTGGGGGTGGGAGAGGCATGGTGGGAACCTGGGCTAGATGTTGAGTAAGTGACAGTAAATTTTAGCACGTAATATAAATGTTTCCTTACCAAATTCCACTCACCAAAGGCGCTTCACTCCCCCGGCAACGGCGCCAGAACAGAGTCTTGATGACCCACAAGTATAGGGGATTTATCGTAGTCCTTTCGATAAGTAAGAGGTCGAACCCAATGAGGAGCGAAAGAAAATGACAAGCAGTTTTTAGCAAGGTATTCTCTGCAAGCACTGAAATTACCGGTAACAGATAGTTGTGTGATAAGATAATTCATAGCGGGTAACATGTAACAAAAGTAACTACGGTGCAGCAAGGTGGCTGTATCACCCCGATAGTTATGCTATAGTAACATCACCCTAATGATGCCATGTCATCAAAATTATTTGGCTAAACCTCACTTGATCAAAACCCAGTTCGATTTTAAATTTAAATTGCATGTCAAAGTTTTAATAATTCAAACAATAAAACAAAAATGTTCGATGAGTTGCAAATATTCACTAGGTAATTGTCATGTAGGAACCAACGTCTTTTGAAATAATTAAATGCCATTAAACTATTTAAAACAGCACAGCCAGCATTAAACAAACATATTTAAATTCACAAGTAAAGTTGAACAGTTCCAATTTGACCTCAAACTTTTTTTTGAAACCCTTTAGTGTTGACTAGAATTTATGTGCAAAGTTACATATTAAGCAAGAATCATTTGCTAGGAAAAATAAATAGAAAATAGAGTTGAAGCATTATAACAGAAATTAGAAAAAGGGGAAAACAACTGAAACCTACTATGCTATCTTGGTCGTAAGTCTACAATGGCAGCCCAGCCCAAACCCCCTATTTTCTTCCTCCTCCTATTCACAGCGGATCGTGGCAGCGCATCCACGGCACCATGGCCGGCCGTGGCAGCGCATCCATGACACCATGGCCGGCCGTGGCCATGTGCCAGCGATCCCCCCCCCCCCCCCCCCCCCCCCCCCCCCCCCCCGGTCCGCCGACAAGATGCCCCCCCTTGACGCTAGGGGAACCCTAGCACCCCACTTCCCCCTTTCCCCCGCTCGCTCTCTTTTCCCCGCGTGAAACCGCCGCTGCCATCGCCATGGCCGCGACCACGTGCTCCCTGCGCTGCGAGAAGACGTCCAAGAGAACCGCCACGGTCCACTTCGTCCATCCTAAGGACTGAGTCGAGCGGGGACGACCCGTACACTCGCCATCGCCACCATCTTCATCATGTACATCATCATCGTCCGCCGTCGATTCCCGCCACTCCGGTCCACCTCCGGCCTCCCCGACCTCGCCATCGAGCTCGCAGTGAGCTTCTCCTCCATATCCCCATGTTTTCCCCTTCGATCCGACACCGTAGACTGCTCAGCCTGTCCGTGCCCATGGTCGCGCCCGCACGCATGTGCTGCTCCAGCGTAAGCCCCTGCCCGCGGCCCGCGCACTTAGCCTCGCCCCCGTTGGCGCCCGTCGCGCCCCTGCATCGCCGCTCCGGACCGAGGCCGCCCCCGTCCTGCTCCATCCGGTCGCATGCCGCCGCATCCCGCGCCACTGCCTCCAGCTTCACTCACGCCGCCACCGCCCCTGCAGCCGCTGTCGCGCTGCTGCTTCCGGTCGCCGCTGCCGTTGCTCTGTTTTAGCTGCCACTGCTATTTGCTGCCCTGCTCCACTAGTTGCTGCTGCTAGCTACTGCTACCGCGGGTTGCTACTGCTACAGGCCATGGCCACTACCATGGCCGAGTGTGTTGTGTGGTGTGCGTGCGTGTGTGTTTTGGGTATGAGCCCGGCCCTATCCAGATTAGTTAGTACTACTAATTAGATTAGTTTAGGGCTGCTACTTTATATGTTAAATAGCCTATGGGTTTGTGACAGGTGGTCCTTCACACTAAATAACCCATTAGTGAAAAGGCCAGTCAATGACATGTGGGACCAACTATTAGATTAATATGCTAAAATTAGATTAAAACATCTATGTCAATGACATGCGGACCCACATGCACTGTTCACTTTGACCACTCAAGGATGACTAGGCAGTTTACTTGGTCCCACCAGTCAGCCACTGATTGGGTACACTTTTGGGTGTACGTAACAATTATCCTATTATTTTCGAAATAATGATAATTATAGAAATTAAAAGAAATGAGCTAAACTTTGAAAAATCATATAAAATAATTTGTAAGTCAGATGAAAATAATTTATATATGAAAACCGATCAGAAAAATATGACGAATCCGAATATGCCATCTGTTCATCTGTTAGATGCCCGTAGCATAGCGAACATGGATCCGTCCCCTTTGATTCATCTGTCTGAAAAATTCCAAACGCTGGGAAAACATTCTCGGATGTTTTCCTTCTTCGTCTACAACGTGTAGCATTGCGTTAGGTCACTCCTACCACCATGTTTTGCTTTGTCATGCTTTGTGTTGCTTTGTTTTCTCTATTATTTATTTGTGTTCACCCTCCGTTACTTCTTTTTGGTGGACCTCGAGACCGCCGCCGACACCCCCATGATCGACTACATCGACGACGACCACTCCTTCTTGCCAGAGCAACCAGGCAAGCCCCTCCCTTGATCAACATGATATCGCCTATTCCTTCTCTCTACTGCTTGCATTAGAGTAGTGTAGCATCTTACTGCTTTCGGTTAATCCTATTCTACTGCATTACCATCTTTGCTACTACTGTTGCTACCTTTACCTGGAATCCCAAATGCTTAGTATAGGATGCTAGTTTATCACCAGTGGCCCTACATTCTTGTCCATCTGCCATGCTATACTATCGGGTCATGATCACTTGGGAGGTGATCATGGGTATATACTTACATACATATTATATAATACATGTGGTGACTAAAGTCGGGTCGGCTCGTAGAGTACCGGCGAGTGATTCACGGATTGGGGCTGAAAGGACATTTGTCCCGATGGTCTGGGTGGATCTTTGTGCCGGAGCGATAGGGCAGGTTGAGACCACCTAGGTGAGAGGTGGGCCTGGCCCTGGTCGGCGTCCGCGGTTACTTCTAAATAACACGCTTAATGAGATCTTGATTTTTGATCTGAGTCTGGCTACGAGCCTATACGCACTAACCAACTACGCGGGAACATTTATGGGCACTCGACGTCGTGGTATCAGCCGAAGCTCTTTTGACGTCAGCGACGGAGCGGCACGCGCCAGATTGGACCGTTAGCCTGTGCTTGTACTAAGGGGGTCTACTTCTGGTCGCCCTCGCAATGGGCAGGAGTGCAATGGGCGATGGGCCCAGGCCCCTGCGCGCTTAGGATTTAGACCGGCGTGCTGACCTCTCTGTTGAGTCTAGGTGGGGCTGTGACGTGTTGATCTTCCGAGGCCGGGCATGACCCAGGAAAGTGTGTCCGTCCAGAGGGATCAAGCGTGTTGGGCAATGTGGTGCACCCCTGCAGGGAATTTTATCTATTCGAATAGCTGTGTCCCTCATTAAAAGGACGACCCCGAGTTGTACCTCGACCTTATGACAACTAGAACTGGATACTTAATAAAACACACCCTTTCAAGTGCCATATACAACCCGATGATCGCTCTCTCACAGGGCGACGAGGAGAGGATCGTTGGGTAGGATTATGCTATACGATGATACTTGGTGAACTTACCAGCTACTCTCTTCTATATGCTTCAAGACGGAGGCTGCCAGAAGCGTAGTCTTCGCTAGGGCTAGCTATCCCCCTCTTATTTTGGCATTTTGCAGTTCAGTCCACAAATACTACCCATTTCATTGATACCATTGCATATGTAGTGTAGATCCTTGCTTGCGAGTACTTTGGATGAGTACTCACGGTTGCTTCACTCCCTCTTTCCCCCCTTTCCATTCTTCTCGGTTGTCGCAACCATTTGCTGGAGCCCAGGAGCCAGACGCCACCTTCGACGACTCCTACTACACCGAGGGTGCCTACTACTACGTGCAGGCCGCCAACGACGACTAGGAGTAGTTTAGAAGGATCCCAGGCAGGAGGCCTGCGCCTCTTTCGGTCTGTATCCCCATTTGTGCTAGCCATCTTATGGCAACTTGTTTAACTTATGTCTGTACTCGGATATTTTTGCTTCCGCTGACTCGTCTATGATCGAGCACTTGTATTCGAGCTCTTGAGGCCCTGGCTTGTATTATGATGCTTGTATGACTTGTTTATTTTTAGAGTTGTGTTGTGATATCTTCCCGTGAGTCCCTGATCTTGACCGTACACGTTTGCGTGTATGATTAGTGCACGATTGAATCGGGGGCATCACAAGTTGGTATTGGAGCCGACTGCCTGTAGGAATCCCCCTTTCCAACTCCTTGACCAAAGTTGAGTCTAGTCATTGCAAAACTTTTACTAACATGGTTGTGTGGCTTACGGGCTCACGTCGCCATTTGGGTGGTATTAGGATCTTTTAGTCCCCACCTTTACTCTGGGACTCTGATCTCTCTACTATTCGGGTTAAACAAATTTGCTAACGCTGACATTAGGATCTCGTGATCGCATCCACCCGGAGAGCCCCCTATTACAGAGGATCGCCTGCTACATCAGAAGATTCCGAAGATACTCTCTGATGTTCTCTTGAGACTCTGTGCTCGTCGCTTTTGCAATCCCCTACCACTGATACATCCCTATGGATAAATACTTACACCTGTCCTTCTTACTTTCATTCCCAGCTGCTCTTGTTATTACAAGATGCATTGAGTTATTCTTTGACTTTTAAGAATCTCTTGAGCCACTGCCTTACAGATCTTTGACGCATGAATACCCCTACGGATAATTCCTTGCACTTATCGAGTATCCGCTCATCCCCAGTTGATTCATGTATTTCACAAAAGTCTTCGAAATACCATTTGATCTTCTAAAAATCCTCGACAACCTATTGCTCTTGAAATTCTTGCTTGCTTGCATTATGATTAATCCCATAAGTCTGGTGATCTTATTGGCATCCTTTGTCATTATCATTTTGTGTCCTTTGATTCAATATGTTGCGAATGCTCGCAATCCTCAATCAGATCCTAGAATTCATCCTTTCGGCTCAGAAGCTTTTTTAAAACATGGGTTGCATCTCGACCAATCAATTGCCATCGATTGTACCCCTAAGCCGGCCCAGCATATCCATCCTTAATCAGAGTATTTGCTTCTGATCCCTTGATTTTGAAATCATAATTCTTTTGCATTTGAGCTTTGAATTAGTCAGTTGTTTCTATAATATGATCTCCTTACATTCTTTCTTCCTCTGGTTGAGTATCGATGCTCACTTCAGATCCCTTGAGGACCACCAGATCCTTTGTTGGATTTTATCCGACAGCGTCCTTCATATTCAATCACTTTAGAAGCTCTTTCCCTGATACATAATGCCATTGGTAATTCCTATTCTCTGAATTGGCCAACCAGCTCCGCTTTCGAGTTGGTGATATTTACTCTTGAAGCTTGTGGTATATGTTTCTAAGATGCCGCGATGGGTTGAACCTATGCCTTCCTTAATCTGTGTGAACCAGGAAGTTTTCACGGGTCATACTCCTCTGGTAATTCACCAGGTAGGTTTTCACACTCAACTCATTTTAATAGAGCAGTTAATGAATGGTCATGCATTGGAGAAGTGGGAGTCGACCTTGGACTTTGTGTTCATGCCCATGGACATGATGTAGATCTTATTATGAAAACTTCTCTTAAATTAATTATTCCCTTTGGATAAGTTCATATTATATCTGGGATCTAGTCTTTTGCAACTGTGGTTCTGACCATGATTGTTCTTCTTTGATCCCATTTCTCGGACAAGTTAAAGCACTTGTCTTTTGCAAGTCAATACGCCAGTCCAACCTCTACTTTGATCTACCATTGAGTATGACTCTCTGGTATCTTGAGAATGTCTAAGAACTGTGTTGCATCTTATGAGTTCTTCATCAGCTATTATTTCTCACTAATTCCAATTTTTCATGGGTTCTGAGTTGTTAGTCCCTCAAGAACACCCGTAAGTGAACCGATTCCGCACTCCGGTTCGATAACTCTAAGTAGTCTTCGTTGCTTATGAGTTTCATAATCCTTCAAGTCATGCCTAGCTTGATCGGTTACATCATTATCGTGCTGATTTTAACTGTGCTACCTGATCCTTCTTCTCGGAGCACAATTTTTGTCGATGAGCTAACCTTTCATCGATCTTCCTTGTCTTATCGTTTCACCTCGAATGGCAAGCTTGATTTCAAGTATGTGTCCTATCCTTGGTACCAATAACCTTTCGCTTCATCATTCCTTTGACTTGATGTCATCGTCGATCGATTACACCTGCATGAAATCTCTCGACAATTGTGTCGTGGTCATCATCAACATTTTGAGCTCTTCCAGGATGCCAATCAAATTCATGATGGGAAATACCATCCTTGTCCCTCAATGATTGTGTTATCATCAACAACATTATTGCCTTCCCTCCAACACAAACGTGTTCATGTTGTGGAGCTCCTTGCTATCCAGCTTATGTTATGTTCTACCTTGGATTATTACCATCTTTTACGTCAAGGATGTTGTGAGGATTGCTCCACCTCTTAAGAATTCTTGAAATAGTGATACTTCTCACCATCACCATTCTTTCTCGGTTCTCGTGTTGATTCTAACCGGGCTACAAAGAAGTGAAGGGTGTTGTTTGGATTCTGTACTTCTAGCAACCCTATTGCTTTGAAGTTAATGGCCGATAGTTCATTCTTAGACTATTAGTTATTGAATCACCATTCTAGCATTGATCATGCTACCTAAGACCATATCTCGCATGCACCTTTCAACCAATGTTTAATTGTGTATGTTTTCCTCGAGCATACATCAATATATCATTTGATTTGACAAATGTTATCTTCTTGTTCTCATAATTGTGGGAATCCGTCTTTTTGGAAACCTCGAGGAATTGTCGTTGAGTCCATCAGCCACCCCCTCATCCTCCCCTCATCCTCTCCTTGGTTTACTGATGAACTCGCTTCCATAGTACATTTCCCGAGAATCTTACAATGTCGTCTCGTCAATTTGTGTTGCACCTTTTCTTCTCAGGCATCCTAAGTCTGAGGTATCCTAACACCAATCAGATCTGAATCTCGGTCAGATATGATGGTTGGAACATATTTCCAAGAGTTATAACATTGATCTTTATATGACCCGGTAAGGTGATGTCATGCCTAGAGCACCTAGCCGGAGGACTTATTGTTATAGTTTCCATTTAGCAAAGTTAGCCATTCTTCCACGAGGAAACTTGTAAGACTTATTCTATAGGTTGTTCCTGGTGGATCCTTTGTGTATCCAAAGTCCGACCTTTACCTGAAAACCATGTCAATGCAATCTCGAAGCATGTGTGTCGTACTCCATTCATCAACAAGAATATTGGAAGCACAATGAAAAATTTTCTTTCTCAAATATCCAAACACCGTTGTATGGGTAATATCATGAAATTTCTCTCCCCTTACCTAAAGGGTTTTCTTCTTTATATCCTCTCATGGATATTTCTTCTCTGCTTGTCCTTGAGAAGGATATACCCCCGAAATATGTGTTTAAACACATTTTCCTTTCCATTGTTCCTATTTAATCTGATAATCACATTTTCCTTTCCATTGTCTTGTTTAACCTTTCTTGTGATCTATATGATCTAAGCAGTAATTTTTTCTGCTTATGCAAACACCTCGGTGTACAGCTCTGCCAGTAAGACCCTGTTCCTATTGTTGATGACATTTCGGTAGCCGCTGATGGATGCGAACTTTGCCTATTGGTCCGCCTCGTTTCAACGAGCAGGAAAATGGTTCTCTTTGTCCCTCGCCCTTGGTACCCATGTTGTTGCCAACATAACTTACAGGCTATCTTCTAACGTGCCCTGCCACCATCACTATGCAAGATGTCACCGTTCCTTCTACTTTTAACCCACATGGTGGGTTCATAACCCATAGTTCCACAGGATCGAAACCTGACTCTCTTGTACACACCTGTTGCGAAAGTTATTCCTCGTGTTTGACACCGTATGAAATACGCGGGTCACCTTCCTAGAGATGATCTATTCTGGTATCAGACACAATACTTATTCCCGCTGCTCTAAATCCCTTTTCATGCCCTATTACAGGCGTCGAATAATTGCCTATGCGCTTGAAACTTCTATTTTGCACCTTCTTACTTTGCTCTCGATAATTTCTTAAGTTTCAATTCGAGAGTTACTTTCCGCCACCTTCCCCGATATATCTACCAGATAAGGAACCTTGTAGAGGTCCATCCTTTCGAAGCTACCCCTTATCCTTTCCGTAAGTACGATGGAGATCCTGAAGGAAGGACGACAACTTCATCATGATGCATTGAAGCAGAGAAATGAAGACATCAACGTCGGGATCAACTTCTTCGAGAAGGGCAACCAAGAACGAGAAGATCTGTTAGAACTTCGTTACCAGACCTTTCCCCCTACTCTACCTCTTAAATCCCAGGACGAGATTTCTTGTAGTGGAGGAGATTTGTAACACCCTAAAAGTTATGCTACAGTAACCTCACCCTAATGATGCCATGTCATCAAAATTATTTGGCGAAACCTCACTAGAACCCAGTTCGAATTCAAATTTAAATTGCATGTCAAAGTTTTAATTATTCAAACAATAAAACAAAAATGTTCGATGAGTTGCAAATATTCACTAGGTAATTTTCATGTAGGAACCAACGTCTTTTGAAATAATTAAATGAAATTAAACTATTTAAAACAGCGCAGCCAGCATTAAACAAACATATTTAAATTTGAAAGTAAAGTTGAACAGTTCCAATTTGACCTCAAACTTTTTCTGAAACCCTTTAGTGTTGACTAGAATTTATGTGCAAAGTTTCATATTAAGCAAGAATCATTTGCTAGGAAAAAGAAATAGAAAATAGAGTTGAAGCATTATAACAGAAATTAGAAAAAAAGGAAAAATAGCTGAAACCTACTATGCTATTTGGGTCGTAAGTCTACAATGGCAGCCCAGCTCAACCCCCCTGTTTTCTTCCTCCTCCTGTTCACAGGGGATCGTGGCACTGCATCCGCGGCACCATGGCCGGTCGTGGCCACGTGCCAGCGATCCGGCCCGGCCCCCTGTCCGCCAACAAGATGCCCTCCCCCTCGACGCCAAACGAACCCTAGCACCCCACTTCCCCCTTTCCCCTGCTCGCTCTCTTTTCCCCGCGTGAAACCGCCGCTATCGTCGCCATGGCCGCGACCACCGTGCTCCCCGCACTGCGAGAAGGCGTCCAGGAGAACCGCCACGGTCCACTTCGTCCATCCTGAGGACCGAATCAAGCGGGGACGGCCCGTACACTCGCCATCGCCACCATCTTCATCTTGTACATCATCGTCGTCCGCCGTCGATTCCTGCCAGTCCAGTCCACCTCCGGCCTCCCCAACCTCGCCATCGAGCTTGCAGTGAGCTTCTCCTCCATATCCCCCTGTTTTCCCCTTTGGTCCGACGCCGTAGACTGCTTGGCCCGTCCGTGCCCATGGTCGCGCCCGCACGTGTGTGCTGCTCCAGCGTAAGCCCCTGCCCGCGGCCCGCGCGCCTAGCCTCGCCCCCTCTGACGCCCGTCACGCCCCTGCATCGCCGCTCCGGGACGAGGCCGCCCTCGTCCTGCTCCATCTGGTCGCGCGCCGCCGCATCCCGCGCCACCGCCTCCCGCTTCGCTCGCGCCGCCACCGCCCATACAGCCGCTGCTCTGTTTTAGCTGCTGCTGCTACTTGTTGCCGTGCTGCCCTGCTCCACTAGTTGTTGTTGCTAGCTACTGCTACCGCCGGTTGCTACTGCAACAGGCCATGACCACTACCATACCATGGCCGAGTGTGTTGTGTGGTGTGCATGCGTGTTCTGGGTATGAGGCCGGCCCTATCCAGATTAGTTAGTACTACTAATTAGATTAGTTTAGGACTACTACTTTATATGTTAAATAGCCTATGGGTTTGTGACAAGTGGTCCCTCACACTAAATAACCCATTAGTTAAAAGGCCAGTCAATGACATGTGGGACCAACCGTTAGATCAATATGCTAAAATTAGATTAAAAGATCTAAGTCAATGACATGCGGACCCACATGCACTGTTCACTTTGACCGGTCAAGGATGACTAGGCAGTTTACTTGGTCCCACTAGTCAGCCACTGGTTGGGTACACTTCTGGGTGTACCAAAAAATTATCCTATTATTTTCAAAATAATGATAATTATAAAAATTAAAAGAAATGAGTTAAACTTTGAAAAATCATATAAAATAATCTATAATTCAGATGAAAATAATTTATATATGAAAATTGATCAAAAAAATATGACGAATCCAAATATGCCATCTGTTCATCTGTTAGATGCCCCTAGCATAGCGAACATGGATCCGTCCACTTTGATTCATCTGTCCGAAAAATGCCAAATGATACGTCTCCAACGTATCTATAATTTTTTATTGTTCCATGCTATTATATTATCAACTTTGGATGTTTATGGGCTTTATTATACACTTTTATATTATTTTTGGGACTAACCTATTAACCCAGAGCCCAGTGCCAGTTTTTGTTTTTTCCTTGTTTTAGAGTATCGCAGAAAAGGAAAATCAAATGGAGTCCAATTGACCTGAAACTTCACGGAAGTTATATTTGGAAGGAAAGCAACCCGGGAGACTTGGAGTCCACGTCAAGGAAGCGTCGAGGAAGCCACGAGGTAGGGGGCGCGCCCTCCACCCTCGTGGGCCCCTCGTGGCTCCCCTGACGTACTTCTTCCTCCTATATATCTCCATATACCCTAAAACTATCGGGAGCAGAATAGATCGGGAGTTCCGCCGCTAGAAGCCTCCATAGCCACCAAAAACCAATCTAGAGCCGTTCCGGCACCCTGCTGGAGGGGGCAATCCCTCTCCGGTGGCCATCTTCATCATCCCGGTGCTCTCCATGACGAGGAGGGAGTAGTTCTCCCTCGGGGCTGAGGGTATGTACCAGTAGCTATGTGTTTGATCTCTCTCTCTCTCTCTCGTGTTCTTGAGGTGGTACGATCTTGATGTATCGCGAGCTTTGCTATTATAGTTGGATCTTATGATGTTTTCTCCCCCTCTACTCTCTTGTAATGGATTGAGTTTCCCCTTTGAAGTTACCTTATCGGATTGAGTCTTTAAAGATTTGAGAACACTTGATGTATGTCTTGCCGTGCGTATCTATGGTGACAATGGGATATCACGTGATTCACTTGATGTATGTTTTGGTGATCAACTTGCGGGTTTCGCCCATGAACCTATGCATAGGGGTTGGCACACGTTTTCGTCGTGATTCTCCGGTAGAAACTTTGGGGCACTCTTTGAGGTTCTATGTGTTGGTTGAATAGATGAATCTGAGATTGTGTGATGCATATCGTATAATCATACCCACGGATACTTGAGGTGAGATTGGAGTATCTAGGTGACATTAGGGTTTTGGTTGATTTGTGTCTTAAGGTGTTATTCTAGTACGAACTCTAGGGCTGTTTGTGACACCTATAGGAATAGCCCAACGGATTGATTGGAAAGAATAACTTTGAGGTGGTTTCGTACCCTACCATAATCTCTTCGTTTGTTCTCCGCTATTAGTGAATTTGGAGTGACTCTTTGTTGCATGTTGAAGGATAGTTATGTGATCCAATTATGTTATTATTGTTGATAGGACTTGCACTAGTGAAAGTATGAACCCTAGGCCTTGTTTACTATCATTGCAATACCGTTTATGCTTATTTTTATCATTAGTTACCTTGCTGTTTTTATATTTTCAGATTACAAAAACTATTATCTACCATCCATATACACTTGTATCACCATCTCTTCACCGAACTAGTGCACCTATACAATCTACCATTGTATTGGGTGTGTTGGGGACACAAGAGACTCTTTGTTATTTGGTTGCAGGGTTGCTTGAGAGAGACCATCTTCATCCTATGCCTCCTACAGATTGATAAACCTTAGTTCATCCACTTGAGGGAAATTTGCTATTGTCCTACAAACCTCTGCACTTGGAGGCCCAACAACGTCTACAAGAAGAAGGTTGTGTAGTAGACATCACCAAACGGTAGGAAAACATTCCCGGATGTTTTCCCTCTTCGTATGCAATGTGTAGCATTGCGTTTGGTCACCCTTAGCACCATGTTTTGCTTTGTCATGCTTTGTGTTGCTTTGTTTTCTCTATTATTTATTTGTGTTCCCCCCTCCATTACTTATTTCCGGTAGACCTCTAGACCGCCGCCGATACCCCCATGATTGACTACATCGACGACGAGCACTCCTTGCCAGAGCAACCAGGCAAGCCCCTCCTTGATCAACCTGATATCAACTATTCCATCTCTCTACTGCTTGCATTAGAGTAGTGTAGCATGTTACTGCTTTCGGTTAATCCTATTCTGCTGCATTGTCATCTTTGCTACTACTGTTGTTACCTTTACCAGCAATCCTAAATGCTTAGTATAGGATGCTAGTTTATCATCAGTAGCCCTACATTCTTGTCCGTCTGCCATGCTATACTATTGGGTCGTGATCACTCGGGAGGTGATCACGGGTATATACTTACATACATATTTTATGATACATGTGGTGACTAAAGTCGGGTCGGCTCGTAGAGTACCCGCGAGTGATTCATGGATTGGGGGCTGAAAGGACATTTGTCCCGACGGCCCTCTGGGTGGATCTTTGTGGTGGAGCGACAAGGCATGTTGAGACCACCTAGGTGAGAGGTGGGTCTGGCCCTGGTCGGCGTCCGCGGTTACTTCCAAATAACACGCTTAATGAGATCTTGGTATTTGATATGAGTCTGGCTACGAGCCTATACACACTAACCAACTACGCGGGAACAGTTATGGGCACTCGACATCGTGGTAGCAGCCGAAGCTCTTTTGACATCAGCGACGGAGGGGCGCGCACCGGATTGTACCGTAAGCCTGCGCTTGTATTAAGGGGGCTAGGTCTGCTTCCGTCCGCCCTCATAATGTGAAGGAGTGTAATGGGCGATGGGCCCAGACCCCTGCGCGCTTAGGATTTAGACCGGCTTGCTGACCTCTCTGTTGAGTCTAGGTGGGGCTGTGACGTGTTGATCTTCCGAGGCCGGGCATGACCCAGGAAAGTGTGTCCGGCCAGAGGGGTCAAGCATGTTGGGCAATGTGGTGCACCCCTGCAGGGAATTTTATCTACTCGAGTAGTCGTGTCCCTCGATAAAAGGACGACCCGGAGTTGTACCTCGACCTTATGACAACTAGAATCGGATACTTAATAAAATGCACCCTTTCAAGTGCCAGATACAACCCGGTGATCGCTCTCTCACAGGGCGACGAGGAGAGGATCGTCGGGTAGGATTATGCTATACGATGATACTTGGAGAACTTACTAGCTACTCTCTTCTATATGCTTCAAGATGGAGGCTGCTAGAAGCGTAGTCTTCGCTAGGACTAGCTATCCCCCTCTTATTCTGGCATTCTGCACTTCAGTCCACAAATACTACCCATTTCATTGATACCATTGCATATGTAGTGTAGATCCTTCCTTGCGAGTACTTTGGATGAGTACTCACGCTTGCTTTGCTCCCTATTTTCCCCCTTTCCATTCTTCTCGGTTGTCGCAATCAGATGCTGGAGCCTAGGAGCCAGACGCCACCTTCGACGACTCCTACTACATCGAGGGTGCCTACTACAACATGCAGGCCGCCAACGGCGACCAGAAGTAGTTTAGGGGGATCCCAGGCAGGAGGCTTGCGCCTCTTTCGATCTGTATCCCCGTTTGTGATAGCCATCTTATGGCAACTTGTTTAACTTATGTCTGTACTCAGATATTGTTGCTTCCGCTGACTCGTCTATGATCGAGCACTTGTATTTGAGCCCTCGAGGCCCCTAGCCTGTATTATGATGCTTGCATGACTTATTTATTTTTAGATTTGTGTTGTGATATCTTCCCGTGAGTCCCTAATCTTGATCGTACACGTTTGCATGTATGATTAGTGTATGATTGAATCGGGGGCGTCATAGTGGCCCAATCCTTTTTGTAGCAAAGGACAAGCCTGGACGAACTCTTATATAAAGCAAAGCGCTCCCGAGGACACATGGGAATTGTTGCCAAGTTAGTTTTCATCATGCTCATATGATTCACGTTCGTTACTTTGATAATTTGATATGTGGGTGTGATAACCCACAAGTATAGGGGATCGCAATAGTTTTCGAGGGTAGAGTATTCAACCCAAATATATTGATTTGACACAAGGGGAGCCAAAGAATATTCTCAAGTATTAGCAGCTGAGTTGTCAATTCAACCACACCTGGAAACTTAATATCTGCAGCAAAGTATTTAGTAGCAAAGTAATATGATAGTAGTGGTAATGGTGGCAAAAGTAACGGTTTTGGTTTTATAGTGATTGTAACAGTAACAACAAAAAATTAAATAAGAAAATATCAATATATGAAAAGCTCGTAGGCAACGGATCAGTGATGGATAATTATGTCGGATGCGATTCCTCATGCAATAGTTATAACATAGGGTGACACAGAACTAGCTCCAGTTCATCAACGTAATGTAGGCATGTATTTCGAATATAGTCATACGTGCTTATGGAAAAGAACTTGCATGACATCTTTTGTTCTACCCTCCCGTGACAGCGGGGTCCTATTGGAAACTAAGGGATATTAAGGCCTCCTTTTAATAGAGTACCGGACCAAAGCATTAACACATAGTAAATACATGAACTCCTCAAACTACGGTCATCACCGGTAAGTGTCCCGATTATTGTCACTTCGGGGTTAACGGATCATAACACATAATAGGTGACTATAGACTTGCAAGATAGGATCGAGAACTCACATATATTCATGAAAACATAATAGGTTCAGATCTGAAATCATGGCACTCGGGCCCTAGTGACAAGCATTAAGCATAGCAAAGTCATAGCAACATCAATCTCAGAACATAGTGGATACTAGGGATCAAACCCTAACAAAACTAACTCGATTACATGATAAATATCATCCAACCCATCACCGTCCAGCAAGCCTACGATGGAATTACTCACGCACGGCGGTGAGCATCATGAAATTGGTGATGGAGGAAGGTTGATGATGACGATGGCGACGAATTCCCCTCTCCGGAGCCCCGAACGGACTCCAGATCAGCCCTCTCGGGAGAGTTTAGGGCTTGGCAGCGGCTCCGTATCGTAAAACGCAATGAATCCTTCTCCCTGATTTTTTTCTCCCCGAACACAAATATATAGAGTTAGAGTTGAGGTCGGAGGAGCACCAGTGGGCCCACGAGGCAGGGGGCGCGCCCAGGGGGTAGGCGCGCCCCCCACCCTCGTGGATAGGGTGTGGGCCCCCTGGCCTTAATTTTTTCGCCAGTATTTTTATATATTCCAAAAATAATCTCCGTTGATTTTCAGGTCATTCCAAGAACTTTTATTTCTGCACAAAAATAACACCATGGCAATTCTGGTGAAAACAACGTCAGTCCGGGTTAGTTCCATTCAAATCATGCAAGTTAGAGTCCAAAACAAGGGCACAAGTGTTTGGAAAAGTAGATACGTTGGAGACGTATCAACTCTCCCAAGCTTAAACCTTTGCTTGTCCTCAAGCAATTCAGTTGACAAACTGAAAGTGATAAAGAAAAACTTTTACAAACTCTGTTTGCTCTTGTTCTTGTAAATATGTAAAGCCAACATTCAAGTTTTCAGCAAAGATTATGAACTAACCATATTCAAAATAACATTTAGGTCTCATGTTTACTCATATCAATGGCATAATCAACTAGCGAGCAATAATAATAAATCTCGGATGACAACACTTTCTCAAAACAATCATAATATGATATAACAAGATGGTATCTCGCTAACCCTTTCTGAGACTACAAAATATAAATGCAGAGCACCCCTGAAGATCAAGGGCTGACTGGAAATTTTAATTCATGGTAAAAGAGATCCAGTCACAGTCATACTCAATGTAAAGTAATAGTAATACATGCAAATGATAGTGGTGCTCTCCAGCCGGTGCTTTTTAATAAGAGGATGATGACTCAACATAAAAGTAAATGGATAGGCCCTTCGCATAGGGAAGCATGGATTTATAGAGGTGCCAGAGCTCGGTTTTGAAATAGAGATGAATAATATTTTGAGCGGTATACTTTCATTGTCAACATAACAACCGAGAGATCTCAATATCTTCCATGCTACACACATTATAGGCGGTTCCCAAGCAGAATGGTAAAGTTTATACTCCCCCACCACCAAAAAACATCAATCCATGGCTTGCCCGAAACAACGGGTGCCTCCAACTAACAACAATCCTGGGGGAGTTTTGTTTGCAATTATTTTGATTTGATTTGAGCATGGGACCGGGCATCCCGGTGACCAGCCATTTTCTCATGAGCGAGGAGCGGAGTCCACTCCTCTTGAGAATAACCCTCCTAGCATGGAAGATACAGACAACCCTAGTTGATACATGAGCTATTCAAGCATACAAAACAGAATTTCATTTGAAGGTTTCGAGTTTGGCACATACAAATTTACTTGGAACGGCAGGTAGATACCGCATATAGGAAGGTATGGTGGACTCATATGGAATAACTTTTGGGGTTTATGGAAGTGGATGCACAAGCAGTATTCCCGCTTAGTACAATGAAGGCTAGAAAGAGACTGGGAAGCAACCAGCTAGAGAGCGACAATAGCCATGAACATGCATTAAAATTAATCAACACTGAATGCAAGCATGAGTAGGATATAATTCACCATGAACATAAGTATCATGGAGGCTATGTTGATTTTGTTTCAACTACATGTGTGAACATGTGCCAAGTCAAGCCACTCGAATCATTCAAAGGAGGATAACACCCTATCATACCACATCACAACCATTTTAATAGCATGTTGGCACGCAAGGTAAACCATTATAAACTCCTAGCAAATTAAGCATGGCATAAGCAACTATAATCTCTAATTGTCATTGCAAACATGTCTCATTCATAATAGGCTGAATCAGGAATGATGGACTAATCATATTTACAAAAACAAGAGAGGTCGAGTTCATACCAGCTTTCCTCATCTCAACCAGTTCATCATATATCGTCATTATTGCCTTTCACTTGCACAACTGAATAGTGTGGATAATAATAATCGTGCACGTGCATTGGACTAAGCTGGAATCTGCAAGCATTCAACTCAGGAGAGAAGACAAAGTAATATGGGCTCTTTGTTAGATCAACAATAATGCATATGAGAGCCACTCAACATTTTCATTAAGGTCTTCTCCTCTCGACCCCCAAAGAAAAGAAAAGAAACAAAACTATTTACAGAGGAAAGCTCCCAACAAGCAAAAGAAGAACGAGAAATCTTTTTGGGTTTTCTTTTTAATTACTACTACAGGCATGGAAAGTAAACTAACTAAAAGCTACAGCTAATTTTTTTGTTTTTCTTAAAGTTTTTCAAGCACACAAGAAGAAAGCTTAAAAAGAAAATAAACTAGCATGGATGATACAATGAAAAAGTATGAGCGTCGACAACTGGCATGAGTGTGTGAACATAAATGTAATGTCGGTGAGAAATACGTACTCCCCCAAGCTTAGGCTTTTGGCCTACGTTGGTCTATGCCCATGGATCGTACTGAGGAGGGTCTTCAGGGTGCCACTGATTAGCGATCTCCTCCGGATCCCACTGATAAACAGACTGACGGTGAGGATCAGATAGTGGCTCCGGCTCTGGAGCTGATGTCAGGCTCTGGTATTCCTAAACGGCTTCCAGCAGAATAAGGTACCTGCCTGAAAATATGTCAAACAAAGAGGGAGCAGGAAAGGTAATAGTCTCAACGTGTTTCTTATCAAACATCAGTCTATATTTAAGCATCTTCTTCTTATTCTTAACAATAAAATCATGTGCTAACATGATCTTATAATCTAGCAAAATATGAGGCAGCATCTTTTCCTCTTTCTCATAATGCCTAATAGGTATGTTAAAGTGTGCAGCAAGGCGTGAGGCGAAGATGCCTCCCAAGATGGGACCCTTTGTACGATTCAGATTTAACCGTATAGCACCAATAGCGCCTAAACTGAAAGTGGTATCACGAAACAAAGCATACCACAGAATAACAATATCAGGGGCACTAAGATTTCCGTAGTTCCTGCGACCAATTAAGCATCTGCTAGCAAATATTGCAAAGTAACGTAGAACAGGAAAATGTATGCTAGTGATTCTTGCATCGGAAACTTTCCTCGCTTCCCCTATAGCAATTGTATCAATAAATCCCTCCCCATCATTATGATGTGGTTCCTCTATGCCGCCCTCAAAGGGTATCCTACAAACCCGGCAAAAATCATAAAGTGACATCTCCTTATGCTCATCATATAAATAAAATTCCACCAAAGGTGGTGATCTCCTAGCATGGAAATGAAAATTTTGCACAAAAATATTGGTGAGTAAGAGATACTATTCGCATTGGTCGTGGAGGGAGTCGGTGAGGCCTGCATTCTCAGCCAAATAATAAAAATCTTCATGAATCCCGGCTTCTCTCAAGAACTCATCACAAGGCCATTCACATGGCCGAACCTCCGCCACACGAGGGAGATTATACTTGGGCTTCTTATTCTCTTCACTTTGCTTATCCTTAGAGCTTCAGCTCGATGAGCCCCTCAAAAATCTCTTCATCTTTTTCTGAAAATTTATGAAATTTTTAGTAACTTAAAATAAAAGTGAACCAAACTAAACAAAATTGATAGAAACTACTCCTACAAGTGCCTAGAGGCTATATCATGCATTAAAACTACTTTTGACCACATAAATTTGACATGCAAGCTCAAGAACAGGGTCACCTAAGCAGCAAAAAATTGCAATAAATAAAGCAATAGAACAAAAACTAATTGGGCCATTGGAGGAGTCACGTACCAAAGAACAATCCCCCAAAGCAGATTTGTGAATGGAGCTTTGAGCAAGGAGATCGAAAATGGCAGCAAGATGAGCAAGAATCGGGTTTAAGCTGGTGGATGATTTTTTTCTGGAGCAAGACGAAGTGTGTGGGTGCAAGGATAAGTGGAGGGGACCCATGTGGGGTCCACGAGGCAGGGGGCGCGCCCTCCACCCTCGTGAGCACATGGTGGGTCCCCCTGGTGTGTTCTCAGTGCCAATAATTCTTAAATATGCTGGAAAAAAAATCATATTTCACTTTCAGGACATTTGGAGAACTTTTATTTTCGGGGTATTTTTTATTGCAAGGATAATTCAGAAAACAGACAGAAAATACTATTTTTGCTTTATTTAATATAAATAACAGAAAGTAAAGGAGGGTACAGAAGGTTGTGCCTTCTAACTTCATCCATCTCATGCTCATCAAAAGGAATCCACTAACAAGGTTGATCAGGTCTTGTTAACAAATCATTTCGAATAACATGAAACCGGAGAAATTTTTAATAACATTAGGTTACCTCAACAGGGATATGCACATCCCCAACAATAAGAATATTATATTTATTCTTGACAGTAGGAACAGGAAATTCAGAACCTCCAATAGTGATTGTTGAAAATTTTCCAATAGAATTGATACTGTGGACTTGAGGTTGTTTCCTCGGAAAGTGTACCGTATGCTCATTACCATTAACATGAAAAGTGACATCGCCTTTGTTGCAATCAATAACAGCCCCTGCAGTATTCAAAAATGGTCTACCAAGGATAATCGACATACTATCGTCCTCGGGAATATCAAGAATAACAAAGTCCATTAAAATAGTAACGTTTGCAACCACAACAGGCACATCCTCACAAATACCGACAGGTATAGCAGTTGATTTATCAGCCATTTGCAAAGATATTTCAGTAGGTGTCAACTTATTCAAATCAAGTCTACGATATAAAGAGAGAGGCATAACACTAACACCGGCTCCAAGATCACATAAAGAAGTTTTAACATAGTTTCTTTTAATGGAGCATGGTGTAGTTGGTACTCCTGGATCTCCAAGTTTCTTTGGTATTCCACCCTTAAAAGTGTAATTAGCAAGCATGGTGTAAATTTCAGCTTCCAGTATCTTTCTTTTATTAGTAACAATATCTTTCATGTATTTAGCATAATGGTTCATTTTAAGCATATCAGTCACACGCATACGCAAAAAGATAGGTCTAATCATTTCAGCAAAGTGCTCAAAATCCCCATCATCCTTTTTCTTGGATGGTTTAGGAGGAAAAGGCATGGATTTCTGAAACCATGGTTCGCCCTTACCGTGCTTCCTAGCAACAAAGTCTCACTTATCATAACGTTGATTCTTTGATTGTGGGTTATCAAGATCAATAGCAGGTTCGATCTCTGCATCATTATCATTTCTAGGTTGAGCATCAACATGAACATCATCATTAACATTATCACTAGGTTCATGTTCATTACCAGATTGCGTTTCAGCATCAGAAATAGAAATATCATTGGGATTCTCAGGTGTGTCAACAACAGGTTCACTAGAAGCATGCAAAGTCCTATCATTTTTCTTCTTCTTCTTAGAAGAACTAGGTGCATCAACATTAATTCTCTGGGAATCTTGCTCAATTCTCTTAGGGTGGCCCTCGGGATACAAAGGTTCCTGAGTCATTTTACCCCCTCTAGTCATAACTCTAACAGCATTATCATTTTTCTTATTATTTAATTCATTGAGCAAATCATTCTGAGCCTTAAGTGCTTGTTCTACTTGAGTGGTAACCATAGAAGCATGTTTACTAATAAGTTTAAGTTCACATTTAACTCTAGACATATAATCACTCAAGTGTTCAAGCATATCAGCATTGCGTTTCAATTGTCTACCAACATAAGCATTGAAGTTTTCTTGTTTAACAATAAAATTATCAAACTCATCTAAGCATTAGTTAGCAGACTTATAACGAGGAATATCACCTTCATCAAATCTATAGAGAGAATTTACCTTTAGTACCTGTGTCGGGTTATCAAAACCATGTATTTCTTCAATAGGTGGTAAATTCTTAACATCTTTCACCTTTAATACCTTTTTCTTTCATAGATTTCTTTGCCTCTTGCATATCTTCAGGACTGAGAAATAGAATACCCCTTTTCTTCGGAGTTGGCTTAGGAGTTGGTTCAGGAAGTGCCCAATCATTTTTCATTACTCAACATATTATTCAATAGCAACTCGGCTTAATCAACAGTTCTTTCCCTGAAAACACAACCAGCACAACTATCCAGGTAGTCTCTGAAAGCATCGGTTAGTCCATTATAAAAGATATCAAGTATTTCATTTTTCTTGAGAGGATGATCAGGCAAAGCATTAAGTAATTGGAGAAGCCTCCCCCAAGCTTGTGGGAGACTCTCTTCTTCAATTTGCACAAAATTATATATTCCCTTAAGGCGGCTTGTTTCTTATGAGCTGGGAAATATTTAGCAGAGAAGTAATAAATCATATCCTGGGGACTACGCACAGAACCAGGATCAAGAGAATTAAACCATGTTTTAGTACCACCCTTTAATGAGAACGGAAATAACTTAAGGATAAAGTAATAGCGGGTTTTCTCATCATTAGCACTACAAAAAAAATACACTTCCGTGATGATACGTGTTTGTCACAGTAGGTCGCGTTTTTTGTCATGCATGTACATCCATGACGAGTTTATGACAGAATCAAGATAGTCATACCTGTGTTGTCGTAGAAGTGTTCCATGACATTACCAAAATTATCATCACGGAAGTGTCCACTTCCTTGACGATAAATCGCGCATCACAGAAGTGCTTTCGTCAAGGGTGACCGACACGTGGCATCCACCGTAACGGAACACCGTTAAGCTATCGGGTCGGATTTTGGATCCGATAACCCGTTAACAGCCCTGACCAATGGGAAATTTCCACATGTAAAATTCTGATTGGCCGAAGGGAACACCTGTCAGCTCGTCAGTGGCCAGATGTTGCCCGTCCATTGGAGGAGACATGCCTATGATACGTTGACACATGGCTAGGCCCAACGGAGGTCCATATAGGTTAAAAAGGCCAACCCAGTCAAAGGCTCATAGAACTTAATCAGGTACTAGTGGGCCAGCCCAATAACGGCCTGCTTAATAAAGGCCCATTTACGGGCCGAAGCCAGATTTGGCCCGTTAATTGTTCTCCCAATATTTGGGCCCATTTATGGCCTGAAGCCAGGTTTGGCCCGTTAATTGTTCGCCCAATAGTTGGGACCATTTGTGGCCCGAAGTCGGATTTGGCCTGTTAATTGTTCGCCAAATATTTGGGCCCAACTATAGCCCAGTGACTTTCGGCCTGTTAGAGGCCTGATGTAGACATGGGCCCATTTCAGCCCGGTGTGACTTTCGGCCTGGGAATGGCCCGTGCTGCCCATGGGCCATATATGGTCTGACGGGACATTGGTCCCACTAACAGCCCATGCTAAAGGTGGCAACAGTTAAGCCCAACATGACTTTGGGCCTGTTAAAGGCATGTCGCGTAATTCGACCCGTTGATGCTTGTGCTAAGCTTTCAGCCTCTTAAAGGCCCATGATATCAGTGGGCCAACTAAGGCCCGAGATATGTTTTGGCCTGGTAATGGCCCGTGAGCTAACTGGGCCCAAAATGGCCCGGTCTACATTTGGGCCTGCTGAAGGCCCGTCGACGACTAGTGAAAATTGAGGCCCAACGTGCATTTTGGCCTGCTAAAGGCCCGTGGTTTCATCTCGGCTGTAACAGGCCAGTACAATATTCAGCCTGTTAATGGCCCAACGCTACCTGGGCCAAACTAAGTGCTGGGTCGACAAAAGGCCCAACTAAAATATAGGCCAGTGTAAGTTTGGGCCTGGCGCAATGTGTGAAGGCCCCAATCATTCGGGCCCAAGAAAGACGCAGGCCGGCCCAATTGTGGCCCGCTAAAAACCTGGCTCGTTAGAGTCGAATGTTTCGGTCCGGTCGACTACATCTAATTTTTTTTCAGATAGCGAATGATGGCAGTAACTAGTAGGAATTAAGAACAAACCTACTCTATATAATAAAGAAATTACAGCATAGTAACTAAGAATAAACCTACACTATGCAATAAAGGATTTAAGGTATATTACATCCACTGGGCATCGAAGTTCGCCACCAGTGATCATAAAGCGCAACGAAGAAGCATATTACAAAAACTAGGCACCATTGCAGCGTAACAAAATAATACTGAACCAAGACCACTTCCAAGACAGTTCAAGAAAGGTTAGCCTTGCGGGGGAACTGCTGCGCAAGCTGCTGAGCAAGGCTGTGAGACCGGCCTAACATGTCAGTCATAGCTTCCAGGTGTAGCTGTTTAGCGATGAGGTTCTCATTGGTGTTCTCCGCAATCTTTCTTAGAGATAGGACTTCAAGTTGAAGTTGAGTTGTAGAATGCCTTTCTGCTAGAACTTGGGACTGAAGAAGTCAAACTGATTCAGACAACGAATTCTATGAGCTTGTCTGACTGTTAGTCTCAAGTAACTTGAACACCGCATCAAGACAAGACTTTGGGGTTGTCTCGCTATCTTCAAGATGTTTTGCCTTCTTTGCTGCAATATATGTTGGGTTTGTCTCACAACCTTCAGCAGACTTGTGCATGCCATCAGGCATATCACCCTGAAACAAAGCATAGAGATGACAGGTTTTGCACGTGTATAAACAAAGATAATAACTGTTCTGTCAATTCTATCCAATTTCAAATTAGAAAATAAAGAGTAAGTTCAAAATATCAATAGCATAATTTGGCATTGTTCATAATGCGGGGAGCTTCACCACACTACTGGATTACCATGTCAACATAACAAGCATAGATGAAGGGCAAAGAAAATCATTGTATCTATTTTGGATAATGTGCATGGCATGTTGTTCATATCATCAGCCACATCAGTAAGATAAAACAGGAGATGACAAGGTGCAAACGTGGGCTGCTTCACCACACACTGGATTATAGATCCACAAAAACAAGCATACATATAGGGAGTATTAAGTAATGTGCATGGTATGAATAAGGAATTTGGTTTTGCAAGTAAAACTTAGAACTTACGGTTCTTACGAACATGAATTTTGGTAGAAACAACAAACTAAACAGCAGTAAACGATAGGGAGTATGAGCAAATTAAACAGCAGTTGAGGATAAAGGCTTTAGAAGGATTGACTTGCATTAACAGTTAACACCGGCTTTATAATGCCCTTCTCCATGTCAAGGGAAGGATAACTCAAGAATTTCAACACAGAATCTTCTTCATAAGCATTGCCTGTACTCTACATTTTGTAGAGAGTAATTATAGATATGATAATACTAGAAGGGATAGGGGATAATGAAGATAAGATGCATATTGATGCTACATAATCAACTACCAATCCCTGGAAGTACAAGCGTTACAGGACAAAATGTACTGACAAGAGCAATGGGCTACACTTCTGCACTGGCATTGTCTGTGTATTCTACTTGTTGGTAAGATTAAATATAGATCTGATCTTTTTTAGTAAATGGTGGGCGAGGGAGATAAGATGCAGAATGCTACAAAATGAACCAATCCCTCTTCCCATAATACAAGAGTGTTTTGAACACTGGTGTACTGTACAAAACATTCTTATATTATGGGACAGAGGGAGTAGCTGTTAATGTAAGTACAGTGATAGACCACGTTCGGTCCTTACAAGAGGACTGCAGAGCTAAACCTCTTCAAAAGCATTGGGTTGATTCTAAATTTATGTAAGAGTCCATACGGATCTTATAATGTCCACCAAATGGACGATTACGAGGCTAACATGTGGAGTGATGCTACATAATCAAACAGCTATGAAAGTAAGTATGGTCATACAGGGCAAGAGGTACTCACAAGAGCAATGCAGTGTGCAGTATAGTTGCGAGATTCTGTGGTCCCTTGAGAATGAATGTTCTTCTGCTAACAGTTTTCGTACAAGTGAGACATTAAGGCAAATGCAGAAATGTAGTTCAAATTGTGATGTGATATCATAGACAGTACCTTATGCTGCAGCCGAGACCAATGTGTAACAAGATTATTCCAGTCACCGTCGGATAAATGTAGCACCGGAGACTTTACAGAAATTTCGTTCAGAGGCTTGCCATCGAAGTGTGCTTGCCTCAGGTAGGAGCGATACTTCATCAACGAGTGCTTGAAAAGCGCAACCAACCCTTGCTCGTCATCACAATCCAGTTTGCTCCTCGCCTATTTAAAAGAATGAAATCTTGTGTCTTCTGTTAGTAGAAACATATGCAGTAATGACCATGAATAACATTAGTACATTACTTACGCGTAAGTTGCGGAGGAAGACTGGAAATTGTTCTGTCTCTGCGGTATAATCTTTCCATGAAGGAAAGATGCGCACAAAGTTCCTAACAACAACATAAGCTTCGTCTTCTAAACTGGGAAGAAGTGGAACAGGGGTCCTATTTGCTGCAATTGGGGCTCTCTCTGGTTCGAAAAGGGATTTGGCAAATGGATTTGGTGTACTCTTTGTTGGAATGGGGGTTTTGCGCCGTACAACTAGTGCTATGTCAACTGGCATAATCATATTGTTTGCTGTAGTTGGGGTCTGCTGAGTTGGGGCATCAGAAATGATCAGTGTAGTAGGGCTAGAGTCTGCTAGAGTTGGGGTATTTTGTGGGTCAGGTGATATTGCAACTACACCTAATGGGCTATTTGATTTATCAGGTGCCACTACCTTTTCCAAATAGTTTGCTTGTGCTCCTCCACGATCAGCAATCGCCCTCTTCCTTTTGAACGTCTGATACACAAGAACAGCATTTGAATGGATAAATATGGTATGATGACAGATGGAATATGTACTGAAAATGGATAGGCAGGGCGTATTCACATACACGATGTGTAAACTAAGCTAATGGCAGTTCAATAAAGTAGAAGCAATGCAAAGCATCAGTTGCAAGATATGTGCGAGCAATGTAACCTTGGAAAGTTCGAGCAAGTACCTTGATGGGTGAATAAGATAGGGCATCTTCCTCTGACTCCTCCACTAGGGAGCTACATTGACTTAGGTCTCCCTCTAGCTCAGAATCACTGTTAGGATCATATTCTGAGCATGAATCTGCAGGTGGAGAGCATTTGCATTGCATTGCATCCAGACTTGATTTCAGTCCCTTAATGCCAAGTCTGACAGCCATGGCATTGTTCTGCTTTATTCTTTTCATGCGCGCAAGCTCATAATCATTATGATGCTATTCAGAATCTGAGATTCATGAAAACATAAAAAGTAGTCAGTTTATCTATGGAATGCATTGCAGATTCAACTCGGAGAGTGTCTCCCTATAAACCCCTGCATATGCAAAGTTCACCTCCCCAACCGTGCTGACCAGACCACACACAAAAATACAAACCCCTTATGTCTCTATAACAGGCAGGCACACATTTCAAAACTGAAGTAGGAACATTAGAATCATATGAAATTTGTATTTGAACAAATAAACTAAGCAATTATGAGTGGCGTAATGTTTAGCGTCAAGGGTGGAGTGTTGGTAGTGCGACACAAAGCAAGTAGGCAGATTGTATTCCATGTAAAAGATCGAAACCTATGTAAAAGCTGGAAATGACACTTTCTTTCTATACAATGCAGTGTTTGTTACCCACACATGATGGAAGAGATCACATAGAGAAATACTATTCACTCATGTCTACGGTTCCAATATTTAGAAACAGGGTGGTCCACCCTAAAATAATATTGACAATTAAAGAAACCACCACGGAACCAACATGATCAATTAAACCCTAAGCATGATCAATTAAATCGTATTATGGCTGTGCCATGGCAGATTTGAAGCTGCAAACCGGAGAAATGATATTTAGCATCCATTGTTTGCTTTGAACTAAGAACTAAATTCTAAGAGCTGAAAAGAAAGTAGAGTAACCAAGTTAAGATCTATTTTCTGGTTGAGATCAAAAAGTAGAGGAGATATGAAGTACCACCTCTCTTGCGGCGCCGTGTAGGCATCGGGGGTGCGATGGCTGTCGGTGGCGTTGAAGCAGATCTACGATGGTAGACGGGTGCATCGGGGGATAAGTCTCATTGCGGTGGAAGAGAAGGTCGTGTGAGCGGCCCCGGCAAAGAGGACGACGGCGCCGATGAAGCGAGAGGACGCGATGCAAGGCTATTGGTCCGTCGCCATGGATGAGAACCGTCCATCTCTAGCAGTGGACGACGCGGTCTTGGTAGGCGCTCCAGCATGGTGGAGGACGATGGCGATGGATGTGGTGGAGGACGGCGGTGATGGATGGGGTGGCGGACGGAGGCTGGTGTGGGGATGGGGTGTTCTAGCGCGGACGGTGTATGAATGGGAAAATGGAGGGAGAGGTATGGGGAACCATGTTTTTGGGACGGGCCTGTCTGAAATATGGGAAAGTTACGAACTTAGCCCCCGTTTAAAATTTGGACGTCTCGTCGGTTGGGGATAGGACGGTAATCTCGCATCTCGCCAATATTTGCCCAGAGTGTTTTCGGGCGAGGAGAGGGTGGTTGGTGCCCATGGTTGGCGCCCACGGTGTATGAACGGGGCTGACAGGTAGGGGCGGTTGTGTCACGTCTGAGTGAAGTTACAAACCTGCCCCTATTGAAAATATTTTCCTACATTGATTTCGGCCGAGTCGAGTTTGTTTTGCCGCCCACCGTGTATGAATGGGGAATGGAGGGAGAAACAGAGGTCTTTCAGACGAGCTTGAATCAAATGAGTTTTGCCGCCCATGTTTGACGCCCACCGTGTCGGAATGGGCTCAGAGGCGGTCGTGTCACGTCTAATTGAAGTTAATAACCTACCCCTATTTAGAGCAGTAGAAATTGGGCCGATGGATTGTCCGTGTAATGGGTAGACAGTAATTTCCATCTCCTAAACACTTGGCTTCGGGCAGCCGACGTGGGAGTGGACATTTTGCTGCTTCTTTCGAATTTTGGGACAATAAGCATCCACGTTTACCCTGGCAACTAAATTCGAATCCATTTTGTATTCCTATATGAATCTTTATAAATCATTCTATGTGTTTTTATATATCTTCAAAAGGACGACAAAGATGTATTCCACTGTCATATATGAATATGGTTTACAAATGCCGATACTCAAATTCAGAAACTAGAATCCAGTTTAAGGTGAATTCGAATATTTGGAACACTTCATGTCCAACTCAAATGTCACACGTAGCATAATGTGTACTCCCATTTAGATATGTACACAAGCGATGTATCAAGATTCAAATACCGAGTCAATCAACCAAGAATGTACAGAACTAACAGACGTATAAACACTTATAGAGTATATGGATCAATAATACCAACTAACATACATAAGCCAGGCCGCTATACTTTTTTTGGCTACAACAGTATCCTTTTTTTAGCCAGCATCTTGGCCCTTTCCGATGCGTGCCACTTATGGTCCATCTATACTACTACTATTGTTGAATGCACATTCAGCCCGATTGGCATATTTGTAGGTCTGGCACAGCAATCCAAATGAAATGTCTCCGAGTCTTATCAATTAATACAGACTTGTGCTCAAATAAAATTACAAACCAAAAAAACAATTATTACATGATCTCTAAAACAAATGGTTTGATTGATTACATGAATAGACAACACAAAGGTTATTCAACTATGGAAAGAACATTTCACCTATGATTTACCAAGTAGGAATTTAATTTCCTTTTTTCCTTCAAGACCTTAACAATCTGGTCAGTCTCAGCTTGCTTCGTTTTGAAATCCACCAAGTATTTAATGGTTGTCTTGAGTACTGCTTGTTATTGTGTTGTTTGCTTCCTCAACATGTCAACTTCATCTCTAAGTGCAGAAGCAGAATCTCTTTCTACCACTAGTTTAGCCTCTAGAGCATCAGTAGTTGGCAATTCATAATGCACGATTGGGTCGGTGCCACTGCTGTGGGATGATGCAACGTCCATGGGGACCTCGCTCTTTGATCTTGGGCTAACCTGTTTTGCCATTAAAGTTCTGATTGGATTCAGAAAAGTTGAAGTTAGCAAAACATCTCAACTGGGAGTTATAACAGTAAACCAGTTAAACAAACAAGGAATTAAAGAGTTTCAATTGGATGCTGAAAAGTAGTTATTAACATCATTGTAAACCGCTGTTGCAGCAGCAAAGCAGTTAAACAAACAAGTAGATATTTAAGTTAAGGCAAACAGGTAATTCTTAACAGTAAGTATCAAACACATAGATAGGCGCAGTCTACAATATGATTAACAGGCTGTGCCATTATGTAATCAGTAGCAAACTAAATTAAGCCAAGCAACATAATTGAACAATTTTGCAATAAGTGGCTAACTAAAATTCTGAGAAGCAGGTAACTGAACTTACGCTAGTTCTTTGTACAGGCACACTGCAACTTCTTTTTCGCTTACAAGGTTGTACGAAGGAGTCCATGGCATCAATTTCTTGGATACGTAGTCCCAATACTTCTTTCTTCCCACACTACATGGGTAAGTCGAATGGTTAATCTGGTAAGATGGTGCATCCTTGATATGTTATATGAGGACGTGTAGTCAGACTAGTTGTAGCCAAACACATCACACTGGCTTTTACTGTATATTTCATGCGATTACTTTTGGCATATCGAGATCTAAGCAATCTACAATAGGATGAAAAGACGGGCATCCTTCACATTATTGGCGAACTCAGTTCATAGAAACAAGCAATTCAACCATTCTGTGGGTAAATCAAAAGCGCCACTGGAATATTTTTCACTATCCAATCATACACGCAAAAAGGGGCGACGCCACCATAGGGGCTGGTATGGGCGGCCGCCTTAGGTGGCTGGAAAGTGTGCACCTAGTTTGAGTTGTCCAGGTTGGCCCACGCTAGTTTTGTTCATCCCAACGCACGAGCAGGCAATGTAAAAAATGAAGAAAAATGTTTAAATTTGGATGGGCCAATAACATAAGTGCAAGGCAGGCCCTATAGCAGGCTCGCGGCCCAAACGAGCGCCTCCCATATCGATCGACAGCAGGAAAAATCCCAATTCATTCGCTCCAGCCTCCAGTCTGGTTCGCTTCTAACCTAGCCGCCGCTGGACAGACCGACACAGCACTTCCTCGTGCCCTCGTTGGAGGGCGGTCGCCGGGCTTCAAGTGAACGGAAGGACAAGAAGATGAAGATCCAACCCTGGGTGTAGCCTGCATGGGAGGCAGCGGCGGCAGCACAGGCATGGCATCGAGCTTGCGCAAACGGATAGTCGCAGCTTGCAAGAGTAGCATGCGCAACGAGCAGGTACATCACATCCCTGATTATATCTAATTCAACTCTTCAATTTCTGGCCAATAGTTAAACCTGACGGTGTTGTAAAACTGCTTGTATGTAGGGAATCTATGAGAAAATGAAACCAATTTCTACTTATTTTATAACTCCCCCAATCAATATTGAACTGACTGAATCTGATGTATCTAATCAAGTTTCCGGTGCAAACATACAAGCTCATGTTGTTCTTGAGCCTGAAGTGTCTAATGAACAGACTGCTAATGAAGGATTTGATGCAAACATTTTACATGCTACTGGTGATGAACATATATAGTGTCTAATGAGGGATCTAATGCAAGCATTTTGCAAGCTCATTGAAGGATTTAATGTCTAATGATGATATACTATGTTGAGAGAGACAGAGATTTGTAGGCATTGATGACAAGCAAATTATAGTGCATTTTCATAGCTTGAGGAAACGTCGAGGCCATCTACCAGAAAGTCCCCGTATCATGACAACATAGCATAAATACTTTTCTAATCTGTTGTTTGAAACTATTGGCATACTTGTGCAGGATAGATATATTGATATGCAGTTTGCGCACTGGTTATACGTGCAATTACACTTCGATATTTTCAGCCAGAGAACAAATAATTCAAGCAGGTACAGACCATGTTTGTAGTCCTTGTACACCATGTTGCATTTTGTGTTTTTTGGTGCTTGCATCATTTAGTGTTTATAATCTGAACTACTTTGGATCATTACCTGGTTTTCAAAGTGCATGTAGCTTCACATTTCTCAAGTTATGTTGATTTCCGGAGTGCAAGTGCCTTCGTATTTTTTAAGTTAAATGTTCGCCCTTGGTAACTTGAATTCGTGGATCAGCCACTGCACACAAATCATACATGAATGCCAGTACGAATTAAATGAAATGCAGGGACTTACGCTAGCTCGTTGTACAGGCTCACTGCTGCTCTGCTTGCGCTTGGGATGTTCCATGTACAAGTCCATGTTACCACTTGCTTGGATGTGCAGGCCTTGTGCTCCTTACATCTTCCTCTGCATTTTTCACACGGAGAATGGTTGATCAAATAAGAGGAATCGACCTTGATGTTGTACTGGAGGACAGATACTTACAAGGTTATACGGGTGTGCAGGATGTGTACCAGATCCCGTAGCGTCGTCATGCTTCGCTAAAAAATAGATTTGCTTGTTTCAGATGATATCTCTAGAAGAAATAAGAGTTAAAGTCAGAGTTGCATAGGCGTGTAAGCTAAGAGAGCAGTGAAAGGATATCCAAACATCGTTGAAACAGTGCACAAGGGAGTGATGTGTGGATACCTAGTTCGGTCCGGCGTTTGGGCATGCTCGCCTAGCTAGAGTGCGGGTCACTTCAGAGCCATTGAGGGTGATGCGCTGGTGTTGGCTAGCTGCGCACGGATGCAGATCTTGAGTGGCAACGGAGCGCTACGATGCGGTGGACGAGACCGTTGGTGAAGCCCCAACGGCCTCGAGGGGCGGAGGTGCGACGATGTGCTCGGTGAAGTAGCCCCGGTGAGCTGGGAGACGGCGTCGGTGAAGTGCACCTGATGCGGTGGAACTCGGTGTCTGTGAGGCACGTCGGTTGCGGCGGCCGACGTTGTCGGTGGACCACCCGGTGTGGTGGACGAGGGCGTAGATGAGGTAGCTCCGGTGCGGCGGTGAAGCGCGACTGTCGTCTTCGTCGTCATCATCCAGCACAGAGGTGGGGAACGGTGGGGAAAGAGACGAGACGAGGGGCGATTCAAGGGTTGGCGGCGAATTAGGGATTTGAGCAAAATCTGGGCGCGGAAGGGGACGGTGGAGAAGAGAGATTTTGCAGGGCTGGAATTGGGGCCGCCAAATATTTCAATCCGAAACGTGGAAGCGCGAACTTATATTGTCGTTGTCCTTTTTGGGGGGGGGGCTGGGTGGATGGGTGCTACGCGTCTGTCCGACACACGCGACCACCCCGACAGGACTATGCTTCGGTGCCTTAAGGCACCGAAGCAGCGTCCACCCTGACATGACCCTGGTCTGCCTGGTGCGCCTACATTTGAGAATGCAAACGAATCTTCTTTCATTTGCAAACGAATCTCTATGTATTACCATGCCCGTGTTTTCCTTGCAATAATTAGTCATTCGAAACGAGATACTCCATCCGTTCACTTTTGTAAGTCGTTTCAGACAACTTAAAATGAACTGTTTTGCACATTGTCTGAAATGTCTTCAAGGTCTTATAAAAGTGAATAGAGGGAGTACTATAAATTAATTAATGAGGAGTTATTTGGAAAAAAATCGAAACGGTACCCACGTTAACATGGATTAGAGTGTGTGTCACATAATTAGTTATTTGAATTAGAGTGTGTGTCACGTAGTTAGTTATTTGAATTAGAGTGTGTGTCACGTAGCGATCTCCAATTCTAATGTGGATTTCGCATTTCACTGTATCCATGCTACTTTTTTAATACAAATTCATATGTATACGATGAACACCATGGTAGTGAGAAAACTTTTGGATGGATTCAAACATATGACCTACAAAATAGCACAACAAACTGAGTCAATGTCAACTTTTCGAAACTTAGTATGGCACGATTTCGAAATAATTACCCGTATGCCTGGTCCTTGGTTCAAATCTTACAATGTACACCGAATTGAAAAATCGATATTAAGTCTCGTACTATGTATATTCAAATGTTGTTTTTAGCCCCCCCCCCCCGCCGCACAAACGCTACATACTTCCTGTATCGGTCAATCTTCCTCTCCTAACCACCTTCGGAAGCTATCGGTTTCCAACACAAGTTCATTCTTTCTCTCCATGTTTCGATCTCTAAGTCTCTCAACTACACAACCCCTTTTTCCACTCTGCTACCAAATTTATTTACCTCACACACCCGCCATTGCACCCCATGTCGAGCTCTCTCTCTCTCTCCCCCCCCTCTCCCTCTCACCCTCTCACGCTAAATACATGCATTGCCTATCTAGCCCTCCCAACCTCTCGTGCGCAAGCACGCACGTTGTATATCTAGGTCACTCCCTCGAGACTGTCTCACTCTTTCTTCCGCACGGCGGGCCACACTCGCTCAATCTCACTCTCTTTATCTGAGTCTCGTTTAACCTCGTTTTCTTTCACACACAAATGATATATCTCCCTGTTCGGGCCTCGATCGACACACTCTATACTCTCTCACGCAGATTGTCTATCTAGGTCAGTCCATCCAAGCCACCGCCACTCTTTCGACCTCATGGTGGGCCATGCTCACTCAATCTCTCTCTCTGTATGTCTCGATTGACCTCGCTCTTTCTCGGACAAAAACGATATATCACCATGTTTGAGCCCAATTCGACCTATTCACATTGTATACTCTCTCACACACATCGTCTATCTAGGTCACTCTCTCCAACCCGTCTCACTCTTTCGATCGCACGGCAACTGTCGGTGTCAAAACCGGCGGATCTCGGGTAGGGGGTCCCGAACTGTGCGCCAAGGTCGGATGGTAACAGGAGACAAGGGACAAGATGTTTTTTACCCAGGTTCGGGCCCTCTCGATGGAGGTAATACCCTACTCCTACTTGATTAATATTGATATATGGGTAGTACAAGAGTAGATCTACCATGAGATCAAGGAGGCTAAACCCTAGAAGCTAGCCTATGGTATGATTGTTGTGTATGGAGTTGATTGCCTACGGACTACAACCCTCCGGTTTATATAGACACCGGATAGGGTTAGGGTTACATAGAGTCGGTTACAATGGTAGGAGATCTTGAATATCTGCATCGCCAAGCTTGCCTTCCACGCCAAGGAAAGTCCCATCCGGACACGGGACGAAGTCTTCAATCTTGTATCTTCATAGTCTAGGAGTCCGGCTGAAGGTATAGTCCGGCTACCCGAGCACCCCCTAATCCAGGACTCCCTCAGTAGCCCCCGAACCAGGCTTCAATGACGATGAGTCTGGCGCGCAGATTGTTCGGCATTGCAAGGCGGGTTCCTCTCCAAATCTTGTGTACCTGTAGGAATAATGTCCGATTTTTGTAATGTAGTGCTCCTCGGCTTCCACGCCCAATAATGGCCGTCTTCCACGTGTTCAAACGAATGCGAAAAGCCAGGGTGTTTTTACATCCACACCCCTAGCTGTATAAATGAGCCGCCTATTTAACGGGATGGGGATTTAGGTCCAAACCACATCTTCTCCTTTCCGCGAGTTATCATCAGAGCGCTTCCAGCAAAGGTCCATTCCAACATGACCAGCCGTCGCAGCTCCTCCCCTCGCCCCTCCGGTCCCAAACCCGGGGACTGGGAGAGTTGCACCATCCCGCATAGCGAGTTAGCGTCACTTCAGGCCAAGGGATTTCTCCCTCAAGCATACATGGTCCCGGTCCGAGCCGGTCTCGCCACCTATAATGGCGGAAAACAAGCGGAGAGCACCCCCAATCCTTCTAAAGGAGAGCGGGTGTGCCTCGTCCCCTATCTAATAAGGGGACTGGGATTTCCAATTCACCCATTTCTCTGCGGGCTTCTGGAGTTCTACGGCCTCCAGCTGCACAACCTCACGCCCGCCTCCGTATTGCATATTGCGGGTTTCGTCACCCTTTGCGAGCTATTTTTAGGCGTTGAGGCTCATTTCGCGCTGTGGAAGAGGTTATTCTGCCTGGTGCCCCGTTCTAAAGAGGGGTCTATATACCAAGTGGGCGGAGCCGAAGTATGGCGCATCGCCGGGACCAGATACCTATCCGGAACCCCGAAGAAGGCATCTGAGGACTGGCCTTCGGAATGGTTTTATATAGATGACGTCCCACTATCGGACCCTATCCGGGTCGGTCTCCTTGAGTTCAACAGTGCTCCATTGAAGAAACGCTTGAGCTGGCGTCCGCGGAGCTCTCAAAGAGAAAGCGACAGATACGTCCTTTACCTGATGGGCCGGATAAGACTGTTGGCTCATTCCGGACTAACCATGATTGGAGTCATGGCCGCATGCATTATGCGGGGGGTGCAGCCACTTCAATATAGAGGCCACCCCATGTGGGATTTCAACGGGGAGGATGACGCCACCCGTTACGGTCGTAAGGGGCCGGCTTCAGCTGCCGCCCTAGTAAAGATCTTATCCTCTTTGTACAAGGGAGAAAAGGAGGAATTCCTCCGCGTCAACCCACAGGCCGGATTTACTATGTACGATCCTCCAAGTTGGGTAAGTGAACAACTGCGCTGGCCCGTTTGTTTTGTACTCCCACGGTTAGATATGTAGTCTAATGACTTCAATGCAGGAACTGCGATAGGTGGTAAAGGATATAAACAGTCGCCTTCCACAACCCGAGGACCTAGAACGGTCCCTCGATCCAGACTCCGAAGAGGATCCGGACATATCGGTGGAGCTTATCGACGGGGTGTTCCATCAGCTAAGCAAGGACAATACCTTGGTAGCCATCACAGCTGATTACCCAGGGTTAATCCCGGCCTCCCAGGTGACAGAAACCGGAGTCTCATTCCCTTGAGAGAGATTCCACTCTCACGTATTCCAGTGTTTCTGACGACAACCGTGTTTTGCAGGGGAGATTTCCGAGGCAGGAGGCCGAACCTGCGGTGGCTAGCCAACGAGGGGCCGTAGGGCCCCGTGGGGCAAAAAGGAATGTAGTCTGGACTGAGATGCCGGCGCAAAGGTATAGCACACCCTCTGCTTCCCTGGTGTTATTCTGTCCGGGCATATTAACATTCGTGCTATCTTCAGAACGAAGAGACCTCGCCGGACTATATCCGGAGAGGTTGCCAATCGCGCCTCCACCAGCCAGGCTCCAACGTCTGGCCAGGAAGCGGAGGCGAGCACAAGGCGCGCACCGGACGCTCCTCCGACAAAGGATGCGGACAGGCTGTCTGCCACAAATTCTGAAGTGGAGAGTGCCATGAACCACAGGCATCGCCGGACAGTTCTACGCGACGCTTGTTTCTCCCAAGAGGCTTTAGATGCCTTTAATTTGGGAGATGCGTACCTCCGTGCCGCTCAAAATGGTTTAGCCAGAGCCACGGAGCAGTATGTAAAAGACATACGGGTAAGAAAATTTTGGTCAAATATATATATATATACCCGTAGCCCCCAAGACTTGAAACAGTTAGAGCAACTGATTTAAGGATCATTTAATATTCAGGTTCTTACAGAGAAGAATACTGTACTGTCCCAGGAGCTGGAAAAGTGCAAGGCCCAACTAGAGGCCGCACTAGCCGCAGCAGGGGAGTCCAAAGAGACCCCCTCGGGTAAGATACACTTCGAAAGATTAGTATTGTGCAGTGTGGGTGCAAATCTGACACATCATGTTGCAGATGGCGCCGGACTCTATCCGGAAAAGCAACAACTCTTACGCCGGCTAAAGGCCGGTGAGAGTACGTTGACAAAGGTGAGGCGAGAGAAGAATGATCTTCAGGATGCCAACACCAGGCTGGACGTCGAACTTAAAGATGTTCATGGCCAGCTGTCGGACTCCACGAAGGAGAATCAGCGGCTTCGACGCGGCATATTTAGTAAGTGCTTGAACGAACTTTGAAAAAAGAGTTCGGCGAGGAAGTCGACTAACAGAGTAATGTCTGTAGGTATGCTCACAGGTCGTCCTGCAGAGGAGATGCTCGGTTCTATGGGTGACCTTCTTCCCGAACTCATGCAACTGCACGAGCGAATTCGGCAGGCGATGTGAGGTGTTGCCCAAGCCTTATGGCCTGCCCACTCCATGCCCGAGGGCCTTGGAGAGCTTGTGGAGAAGCTGAAGGGAGCTCGGCGGCGCTTCCGGTTGTGGAAGATATCGGCCTGCCGACAAGGCGCTAGGGAAGCCTGGACCATGGTGAAGACCCGTTTTACGAAGTCTGACCCAAACCACATGACCGAGGTCGGACCAGTGAGGCCTGACGGGAAGGAGATCCCTGTGAGCTTAGTATACGGCCAAGTAGAGTTGGCCGCGAAGTATTCCTAGCAGGACTGTAAATTAGACAGCCTGTTAGATGGTATAGAAGAGGAATACAATCAGTCAGAATGACTATGTAATTTTGAATTGACATGTGTAATGCCTTCTAGCCGGATTGTAGATCGTTTGTCGTTGCCGACCTTTTCGCTTCAACCTCGGGACCTGACGGTCCGGAGTGTGTCCGAATACCATAGCGGTTATATAAGAACCGTGGTATGCGTGGAGACCAGGCGTAGGGGTCATTAGTGCTTTATCAGACAAGTGCCCAACTAGTTATGTTATATTACATGGTTAGTAAGAAACATCTTCCAGAGAGAATAGTTCCGTTAGGGGTTCCTTTCGCTGGGAGGCATGCCCTAAAGTGCATGTCCGGACTGCGTAAAAAGACGCAGAAAAAAGCATCTGGGGGCGCATAGAATGAGTAAAAAGATCATCTTTTATCTCACTGACCGAATATTCCCTTAAGAATGCTAGCTTTCGGCTTCACCCAGTCTGAGGTACACATCCGGCTGACCCGGCAGTAATAATCGCAGAGGTGCTCCCTTTACCGCCTAGCCGAACAATCGGGAACGTAGGGGTAAGAACAGGAGCCAGGCAACCCAGCTTGGCCAAAACTTAAGTCATATCGATGCATATAATGGTGAAAAAAAAGGTACATGCGGAAGTTTGACGCATGTGTTGGGCATGAAGCCCGTATAAATAAGCTTCTGTTAAAGAAACCCCCAGGTTTAATGAGCGCGAGTGGCGCGTCACTAGATGAGCCTTTAAGGGCTATAAAAGAAAAGAAGGGAAGGAGAGAAATGTAAGACAGAAAAATGCAAAAAATGGACAGAGGAAGGAGACGAACACAGAGTCCGGCGCTAGGCAAAGAATCTTCGGAGACGGGTGGCGTTCCATGGGTTTGGCTCGAGTCGGTTATCCAAAGCATCTCGCAGGCGGTACGCCCCGCCAGTCAGGACTTGGTAGATTATGAATGGACCTTCCCACTTGGGCTTGAGTTTGTCCTTTTTCTTATCCGGCAGGCGTAGAACTAGTTCGCCAACATTGTAATTTTTGGCCCGTACTTCTCTGCTTTGATATCTTCGGGCCTGCTGTTGATAAAATGCGGAACGGGCTTTTGCCACGTCACACTCCTCCTCCAGGGCGTCCAAGTTGTCCTGCCGATCGAGCTCGGCTTCTCTTTCTTCGTACATGCGCACTCTAGGTGAGTCATGAATTATGTCGCAGGGCAGAACTGCCTCTGCGCCGTACACCATAAAAAATGGTGTGTATCCGGTGGTGCGATTTGGCGTGGTCCGCAGCCTCCATAGCACGGAGTCGAGCTCCTCTACCCAGTGCGTGTTAGATTCCTTGAGGGACCGCACCAGTCTAGGTTTAATGCCGCTCATGATAAGACCATTTGCACGTTCGACCTGGCCGTTGGTTTGTGGGTGATAGACGGAAGCATAATCGAGCTTGATGCCCATGTTTTTGCACCAGAGTTTTACCTCGTCGGCGGTAAAGTTTGTACCGTTATCGGTTATGATGCTGTGGGGGACGCCATAACGGTGTACAACCCCGGATATGAAGTCTATCACAGGTCCGGATTCGGCCTTTTTAACAGGCTTGGCTTCTATCCATTTGGTGAATTTATCCACCATGACCAGTAAGTATTTTTTCCTATCGGTCCCACCTTTAAGGGGTCCGACCATGTCAAGCCCCCAGACCGCAAAAGGCCAGGTGATGGGTATAGTTTGGAGTGCGGTGGGTGGCATATGGCTTTGGTTGGCAAAAAGTTGGCAACCAGCGCATCGTTGGACTAGGTCCTGAGCGTCTGCCCAGGCCGTCGGCCAATAAAACCCTGTACGGAAAGCCTTGCTAACAAGGGACCGAGCAGCGGCGTGGTGACCACCGAGTCCGGCATGAATTTCAGCCAGAAGGTTCCGCCCTTCCTCTTCAGAGATGCACCTTTGAAGGACTTCGGTAGTGCTTTTCTTATAAAGCTCTCCCTCATGGACTCTATAGGCTTTAGATCGCCGCACTATGCAGCGGGCCTCGTTTTGGTCCTCCGGGAGTTCCTGCCTAGTAAGGTAGGCTAGGAATGGTTCTGTCCACGGGGCGATGACCGCCATTATTACGTGGGCTGAAGGTGTAATTTCATTGGTAGAGCCTCCAATTGTGTCAGATTGTTCGGCGTCGAGTGGTGTGGCTGGGTCCGGGCTGTTATTTGCGGGTTCCCCCTCCCATGCTACGGATGGCTTGAACAATCTTTCCAAAAAGATGTTGGGGGGGGACTGCATCGCGTCTTGCTCCGATGCGTGCCAGGGCGTCCGCTGCTTGATTGTTTTCTCGGGCTATATGGTGAAACTCCAGCCCTTCGAACCGAGCTGACATTTTTAGGACGGCATTGCGGTAAGCTGCCATTTTTGGGTCCTCGGCGTCGAAGTCTCCATTTATTTGGGATATCGCGAGGTCTGAATCCACGCGTACCTCTAGGCGCTGGATACCCATGGATACTGCTATCCGGAGGCCATGTAGGAGGGCCTCATATTCGGCTGCATTGTTGGAATCCATGTACATGATCTGGAGCACATATTGGACTGTGTCTCCTGTGGGGGACGTCAGGACGACGCCAGCCCCCAGTCCGGCCAACATTTTGGAGCCGTCGAAATGCATAATCCAGTTTGAATATGTGCCGTACTCTTTAGGGAGCTCGGCCTCCGTCCATTCTGCGACGAAGTCGGCCAAAACTTGCGATTTAATAGCTCGCCGTGGCTTATAGGTTATAACGAACGGGAGAAGCTCGATGGCCCATTTTGCAATCCGGCCCGTTGCGTCACGGTTGTTGATAATATTGTTGAGTGGTACTTCCAAGCTACTGTTATGGAACACTCTTGAAAGTAGTGTCGTAGCTTCCGGGATGCCATGAATACCGCGTATGCAATCTTTTGATAATGCGGGTACCGTGATTTGCATGGAGTGAGGACGGTGGATACGTAGTAGACCGGCCTTTGAAGGGGGAATTTGTGTCCATCCGTTTCCTGCTCGACAACGAGTACTGCGCTGACAACTTGATGTGTTGCTGCAATGTACAATAACATTGGTTCGCCGGTGTTCGGCGCGGCCAGGACTGGGTTTGTTGCCAATATGGCTTTTATTTCATCAAGTCCGGCCGTGGCGGCATCCGTCCACTCGAAGTGTTCGGTGCGTCGAAGGAGGCGATAGAGGGGTAGTGCCTTTTCTCCCAAGCGGGAGATGAAGCGGCTTAAAGCCGCCACGCATCCGGTTAATTTTTGTATTTGTTTGAGGTCCTTTGGGATATCCAATTGTGACAAATCTCGGATCTTGGCTGGATTTGCTTTAATTCCTCTACCTGATACAATGAAGCCCAAGAGCTTTCCGGCTGGAACGCCGAAGACGCATTTTTCTGGGTTGAGCTTGATGTCATATTTTCGGAGGTTATCGAATGTAAGCCTCAAGTCGTCTACTAGAGATTCGACATGTCTTGATTTGATGACCACATCGTCCACATACGCCTCCACTGTTTTGCCGATCTGATTTGCCAGACATGTCTGGATCATGCGCTGATATGTTGCGCCGACGTTTTTTAGCCCGAAGGGCATTGTGTTGAAGCAGAATGGGCCGTATGGTATGATGAATGTTGTTGCAGCTTGGTCTGATTCTGCCATCTTGATTTGATGGTAACCGGAGTATGCGTCGAGGAAACACAACAAATCGTGTCCTGCGGTGGCATCGATAATTTGGTCGATGCGGGGGAGGGGGAAGGGATCCTTTGGGCAAGCCTTGTTAAGGTATTTAAAGTCGACACACGGGCGCCAGGATTTGTCCTTCTTTAGTACCATCACCAGGTTTGCTAGCCAGTCCGGATGTTTTATGTCTCTGATGAATCCGGCCTCCAATAGCTTGGCTAGCTCCTCTCCCATAGCCTGTCTCTTGGGTTCGGAAAAACGCTGAAGGGCTTGTTTGACAGGTTTAAATCCTTTTAGGATATTTAAGTTGTGTTCGGCCAGCCTGCGTGGGATCCCTGGCATGTCTGAAGGGTGCCAGGCGAAGATGTCCCGGTTCTCTCGTAGGAACTCTCGTAGTGCGGCGTCTGCATCAGGGTTCAGTCGTGCCCCGATTGAAGCTATTTTATTGGGGTCCGTTGGATGGACCTGGAATTTGACTATTTCGTCGGCTGGCTTAAAGGATGTGGATTTGGATCTCTTATCAAGTATCACATCATCCCTGTTAACCGTGGAGCGCAGCACAGTCAGTTCCTCGGCCACTAAGGCTTCGGATAGCGCCTCAAGGGCTAATACGGCCGTCTTGTTTTCGGCATGGAGTGCTATGTCCGGATCACTAGCTAGAGTGATAATTCCATTCGGCCCGAGCATCTTAAGCTTCATGTACCCGTAATGGGGTATTGCTTGGAAGATTGTGAATGCTTCTCGCCCTAGTAAAGCGTTATATCTGCTCTTAAACGGGGCCACCTGAAACGTGACTTCTTCGGACCTGTAATTATCCGGCGTGCCGAACACCACATCTAGTGTGATTTTTCCTGTGCAGCGCGCTTCCCGACTGGGGATTATTCCTCTAAAGGTTGTGCTGCTTCGCTTGATGCGGTTCCAGTCTATTTCCATTTTTTGAAGGGTTTCCTCATGAATGAGGTTCAGTCCGCTGCCTCCATCCATGAGCACCTTGGTGAGGCGAAAGCCGTCCACTATCGGACTGAGGACCAATGCGGCTGGTGCTCGGGCTGTTCGGAATCTAGGTTCATCACTTGCGTTGAAGGTAATAGTAGTGTCGCTCCATGGATTTATTGTTGCAACTTGATAGACTTCGGCGAGGCTGCGGAGTGTTCTTTTTCGCATATTGTTTGATGCGAAAGTCTCGAAGACTGTGAGAACGGTACTGGTGTCCTCGGGCTGGCTTTCTGCGGCCTCCAGAATTAAGAGGTCCTCGCCAATTTTGGCCACCTGCCGGAGTATCCAACATGCTCTAAGGCTGTGAGTTGGTGTGGCGTCCTCTGTACTGTGAATTCTACAGGGTCCATCAAGCCACCTTTCCAGTACGGTTCCATGCCCTGTAGAGGGTTTTGGTTTTTTGGTGTTTATCCCGGGTGTCCTATGATGATGCACCCTCTTAGTTCGGACGGGATTACTATTCAAGGCCGGATTATCCCAAAACTTTATTTCAGTTTTCCAGGCGCTTTCCATCGCACAGTATTTTTGTACTATGGATGCCAAGTCAGTGAAACATGTAATATCACGACGACTTATGGCGTTAAGGATTCCCTCGTCTGTGCAATTACTGCAGAAAATTGAGATTGCGTCTCCCTCGCGGCAATCCTTTATCCTGTTCATAACCAGGAGGAATCTGGCCCAGTAATGATGTACTGTTTCCTCGGGCCTCTGCCTGATTTGGGAGAGATCGCTTATGTTCGGGTGGGCGGGTGTCGTTGAATCTGAAACCTCGCCCAATCCAAGATTCGAAGGCCGAAGAGTTTCCGAACTCTGAAGTTCGGATTCTTGGATGTTGTCCAACGAATCTAGCCTGTTGCCTGATCCTAAGCTCAGGTCTTGAGTTACATCCTCCTCTCCATGGGTATCCGACTTGGAGGAGTCGGGAATTCGGACGTAGCTAGTCCTTAAAATAGATGAAGGGTCGCCGCACTGCGCCTCTACCACGGCAACGTGGTGGGTGACTTGGGGAGAGTTAATTTCTCTTAGATCGGGTTTAAGCCCAACCTGGTCGTAATCCGTAGCGACCCCCAGGGCGGCGATGTGATCCAAGAGCTCGTTTACGGAAGAGAGCTCCATTGGATCTAGCTGCTCGACGAGCTCCGAACTGACATGTAGGTTGCTTTTGATGACCCGAGAGGTCACCGTCAGCGCAACAGCCGAACATGCGGTCATGAGGAAACCACCTAGCCGGAGGGTTTGGCCGACAGCCAAGGCTCCCTTAGCAACGGCGCCGTCTTTAAAGACCGGAGGAGGCATCCTTCCTGATTGTGACGGCACAAAGGAACTCTCAATGAAAGCACCAATGTCGGTGTCAAAACCGGTGGATCTCGGGTAGGGGGTCCCGAACTGTGCGTCAAGGCCGGATGGTAACAGGAGACAAGGGACAAGATGTTTTTTACCCAGGTTCGGGCCCTCTCGATGGAGGTAATACCCTACTCCTCCTTGATTAATATTGATGATATGGGTAGTACAAGAGTAGATCTACCACGAGATCAAGGAGGCTAAACCCTAGAAGCTAGCCTATGGTATGATTGTTGTGTATGGAGTTGATTGCCTACGGACTACAACCCTCCGGTTTATATAGACACCAGATAGGGTTAGGGTTACATAGAGTCGGTTACAATGGTAGGAGATCTTGAATATCCGCATCGCCAAGCTTGCCTTCCACGCCAAGGAAAGTCCCATCCGGACACGGGATGAAGTATCTTCATAGTCCAGGAGTTCGGCTGAAGGTATAGTCCGGCTACCCGAACACCCCCTAATCCAGGACTCCCTCAGCGACCCTATGTGATTGGTTGACCTTGCTTCCTCCCATGCACAAAATATATCTACACGTATGTGACTGGATCATCTCTCAAGCTCTATCTTATAGCCCTCACCCTTGCCAAAAAGCTCAATCGGACAATATCTCTCCAGAGCATATATATTTGTTCAATGAATGTCGGACCACACTCACTTTGTCTCTCTATCTATATGTCTCTCGATTGACCTCGCTTTCTCACACCATATCTTCCACGCGTTGAAGCTACTACCTCTCCATCCCTCGCAAAGCCGGAGCTATTTACATTGCGAGGCGCACTCCAACCTTGGATTAATTTGTGTAGGCATTTATTCCGGTCGGTTTAGATTGTATTTTCATAGCATTCGGCCCACAACTACTCCAAACACCGTTGCAACCCACGCAACTCCCCTAGTTGATTTCCCTCTGGCTCGGTCATCGCTCTCTCGCACGTCATTTCTCGCCTTCAACGTCGCACCATGGTATTGTTGAAAAAAATATGTTGTTCTCTTTAATTATTATAAATAAACTACAAAACTACACACCGATAGTCCACTTGGAATGGAACAAATTTCGACCCACAAATTAAAGTGCTAAAAGCTACACACCGAGGGGCCCACATGTCATGAAACAAATTTGGACCCATATACAAATTAAAAAATAAAGGACGAGGATCGAACATGCGACCGGGCCTTCAAGCCGCACGTCAATAGGCAACATACGTAGAATAGCAATGTTTGTTGTACCCCCTTTGTTCACATAATGTTTTTATATTACCACAGCCTAATTAATGGATAACATGTAATATTATTTTTAGTACTATTCACCTTCACTTACTGGTGGGTTCCATGTGTGCTCTCTCTCTCTCTCTCTCTCCTCCCCTTCTGCGTTTAGGCGCACGGGCAAACAGGAAGAACTCGCGGGCGATGTTGCCGTTGACCATATCTAGACGCGTTCACAAGTCACCGCACCAGTTTCACGTACTAGCAGCACTAGTCAGTGTGTACGTGCAATGCACGTTAATTTGGAAGTATATTAAGTGCATGCGGATATTAACTATTAGGATATTATTTGCGTGTTGTCATGTGATTAGCACTATTTTTGGCATGAAATTAACTGCACGCTAAACGTGTTGAGCGCTCGAGATTGAAGCAGTCTAGGACGTTGGATGACAAAGAATACATGTGGCTTGATGATGTTTTATATTTAATTTGATACGGCTCTAGCAGAACATTCAATCGATCAAACCATACATTTTGTTCAGTCTGAATCCGACTTTAAATTATACGAGGATCGATATAAAATAAATGGAAATGATAAATGTTTGGATTTTAAGCATGGCAATCTGAACGTTTTTCATGGAAAATTTAGAATACGCGGCGGCGACGGGGGCGTCTCGCGGTGGGAAGCGGCTCCTCTGCCGTGCTCTGTGTGTCGTCGGGCCACTGACCAACGGCGACGGCGGCGTCTTGCACCGTTGTTGGCGTACTCCTGGACGTTGTCCTAGCTTCAAGGAAGGCCAAAATGTTCTGGACTTCGGAGAGAGTCAACTGGCGGGAGGAGGCGACTGGCGTTGGTGCAAGGAAGCGGTCGACGGCGGCCATCCATGCCACTGAGGGGGGCACTGGCACCCGCGCGGGGCCAGGCACTGTCAACAGCGCGGCGGAGACATTCGTGTGCACGGGCACCGGCACGGGCGCGCACGTTAGTGCACGCGCAGGCGCATGCGCTGGCAGCTGCACGGGCACCAGCACGGGCGTGCGCATCAGTGCACGCGCAGGCGCATGCGCTGACAGGTGCACGGGTGCGTGAAAGTCGGCAGGGACCTTGTGGTACCCCGTGGGATCAAGCTCGGCGACAATGTGTGGCTCCCAGCGCATCAATACCACGGGGATGGGCGCTGGCGCAGTCGGTGCTACGGGAGCTGGAACGGGAGCGGGGACAGGCGCGGCGTCTTCCCGCAAGGCCAGTTCAAGCTCGTCCCAAAGCGCCTTATGTTCTTGAGACTCCGGCTGGGTGTCTTCCTCAGGAAACTGGAACACTAATGGTAGACCATCGTGATGTGGCATGGCGTACGTTTAGGTTTGGCTAGTTGGAGGTAGACGACAGGAGAATCGGAGAGGAAGAGAGAGGATTGTAGCGATACCGGGTAGTGCGGGGTTGATTTTAAACTGTGGCGCCGGCGACATTAAAAGTGGGAGCAGTTGGGACGATGGTGGGCAGCGGAGCCGGGTCAAAGGGCTCGCCTCCCGGTGAGCCTGCACAGTGGTCTGCTCGCACGCCTCCCTGACAGCCGGCGCAGCGGCCTGCTCGCACGCCTCCTGTCGACTCACATGCTTGCTCGGATGGCACCTGCCGATGAGAAGCGGGGACTCATGGCGGCACGTAAATGCCCACGGTTTCAATAGTGAAAGCGTTCGCCTTAACGTGACAGGTCTTTGTTCCAAAATACCTTGGCTCTTCATTTGTGCAACTTGTCATAAGCAGCTTGTCTCAAATTGAAGAAAAAACTTACGAAGTAATATTTGTGCCATATCACGTGACCATGCTTAGTTTCAAGAATTTATGCTCACTTTTGGATTTTCTGAAATTTAAGATCCAGGATTCGAAACAATATCATAACCTGCATCATGCAATAAATTTTCAAGCCGTACATCTGTCACGTTGTATTTCTTAAGAAAGGATTTGGTCAAACATTTTGCTTAGTTAGACTTCAGACAAGTTATATATGCAGAGTAAAAGGATAATCCCTCCGTACCAGTGCATTGCCTGATATATTAACTCAAGTACTAGGCACGAACAAACGGGCTCAATTCTGTGCTCATCCTGGTGTAGTAGTAGTAGTACTAGGCAATGCAGTTGACGGGTGACCTTGACGAGCGGCGACCGAGGGAATTGAACCGTGCTCGGCACGGTAGGTAACGTTGTCTAGTTACTAAAGCATCCCTCTGTTGTTCATCGGTAGTCATTATGGACCGGGGACATGAGGGGAATTTCCTAGGGCTGGAATTCTGGCTGCCAGATATTTTGACTTGAAATGCTGAGGCTTGACTGGTTGGGGTTGCCTAATGTGCGTACCATGCACGCCACCGAAGGACACGAGCCTGGTTTTTTTAGGATCAACACAAGCCAAGGTCTGGCTGGTACGCCGTTGGGTCCTACCATTCGAGAATACGAAAGGAACCTTTTAAATTGCCGAACAAATCTATGTGTATTACAATACCCGTATTTTCCTTGCAAATACTAATCTCAACGTGGTAATTGATTTATGACGAGTTGTTGAATTAGAGTGAGTTTGTGATATAGTGATCTCAACGTGGATTTCACATTTCATGGTATCCCTAGTAAGTTTTCCAATGCAAATTCAAATTTAAAAGATGAACAATATGGAGGTGAGAAAACTTTGTATGTATCAAGCATATGACCACACACACACAGAGAGACACACACGCACGAACACAACAACAATCCAATAAGTATAGTGTGTCTATTTTTCCAAACCATGCATGTATGACACGAATTCAAAAATACTCCTCCTATTCCTAAATATTAGTCTTTTAGAGAGTTCAAAAAGTGACTACATACGGAGCAAAATGAGTGAATCTAGACTCTAAAATTTGTCTATATACATATGTATGTGCTAGTCCATTTGAAGCCTCTAAAAAAGACTAATATTTAGGAACGAAGAGAGTAAAATGTAAGACATCCATGGTCCTCAGTTCAATATTTAAAATGAACATGAAACTGAAACATGAATATTAAGTCTAGTACTACAGTACATGCAAATGTTGTGTTTAGGCAGAGCTATGATTGTCGGGGTCAACCCCTCGACCTTAGATAAGATTGTGGAGCTCTGTTTAGGGTTGTTTAGATTATATTTGTCCCCACCCTCCCAACCACCAATTGGTTGTGCACCCCTCCTCCCCGGGAGAATATCATGTGCCCCCATACCTTAGATGCTATATGCCGATACGAGTTGCTTGGAGCTTGTAGATCTGAGATATAGCAGCTCACATGATGTGTCTTAATATTTTTGCAGGAAACCTTGATGAGTTTGAGAATTGCACACAATTTGTACAAAAACTACTTAGATGCCCTTTGATCCCATATCCAACGACCTCGAAGCTCGTATCACCGTAGCATCTAAGATGAAGGAGGACATCATATTCTCCTGTATGTAAGAATATCATGTGCTACCACATCTTAGATGCTTTGGTGATACAAGCTCTTCGGAGGCGTTGAATTTGTGACCCAACACCTCCTCGGTGGTTTGAATGTTTTTTTGCAAAAAAGCCCCAAAAGAGTTCGGCCACTACTTACAAGCACAAAGACTACTCAGATGCAATTGGATCTCAGATCAAACGACCTCCAAGCTCGTATCACCGTAGCATCCAAGCTGCGATAGAACCTTATGTTTTCTCGCACGAGAGAGTATGAGGTGCTCCCGCACCGTAGATTCTATGGTGATACGAGTTCACTGAGATCTAACGGCCCACAGTAGGAGGTTTGAATGTTTTTGCAATATACAGCTGATAGAGTTTGGGAAATGCGCAGAAAGTACAAGTACTACGCATGTGCCATCTGATCACTGATCATACGACCTAGATGCTCATATCACCGTAGCGGGTAATTAAGCTACGGGGAGCACCTAATTAATATGAGCACCGGGGAGCCGTTGGATCGAAGATGCAGCGGCACACACGAGGCCTGAATGTTTTATTTGCAAAAAAACCTTTGGAGAGTTTGGAAATTGCGCATAATTACAAAGACTACTCCCAAGCCATTGGATCTCACTTCCAACGGTGTAAAAACTCGTATCACCATAGTATCTAAGCTGCGGGGTGGATGTGATATTCTATGCCGCTGTCATTTTTGTTCGTAAACTTGCAAAAAACGTGTAACTTGTGTCGTTACGTGTCTAATCGCGCAAAGTGTTTGTTCAAAAAAACCATCCTACACTGAAATATCAAACAACACACGGGGGTCCCACTTGTCATTAATCAAATTTGGACCTAAAACTAACAAATCTGAAAAGACGAGATTCAAACTGGCAACCTGGACTACAAAGCGTAAGTCGATAGCCTGAAAAAACGAAAGGTTGTCGGCTTTGTCCCATAACTTGATTTTATACAGTACTTGTGTTGAGTAGAGTAGAGGGAGTGCCTCGTCAAGACGTGCATGACCGTTGTCTCACTTACTGGTGGGTCCCAGGTCTGCGATCTCAATCTCTCTTCTCTCCATCGTCTAACCTTTGCACGGGCACACACGAAGAGCAGCGCTAGCTTGCCGTGGTGTTATTACAACTAAAAAAAGCTTGGAAAATAGAAGAATTGCCTAGAACAAGAGACGTTGTGGCTGGTCGAGACGGAGCTAACCCATCTATCCTCCGTGCCACGTTTGCATGATGAAGCCGTGTGGCTAGTGGGGTGTTTTCGACCGACTGGCTGGGTCCCGAGGTCGAACCATAGGTACTACGTCTGATACAGTATATTTTTACACGCACATTTTTCCTCCGTGCTGAGACGTGGCACACCCTACCGCGCGGTTTTGGGGTCCTCCCGGGTGGTGCACGCATATATTCTTCCTGATGTGGGATGCCCTACCGCGCGTTTTCTGGGTCCTCCTCGGTCGTAGCGCCGAAGCATGTAAATGAGTCGTCAAATCACGAAAGACCACCTTTCCCGCCGAGTACATCAATGATGCACGGTGGCTAGCTAGTTGGGCTAGTTCGACCGATTAGCTAGGCTGCCGCCACATTTGTTTTTTCACCCCTTTTTTATCTACTTGCCGGCAGGTAAATTTAAATATCCACCGCGGCATTGCTCTGGTGTTTGGGTGCGGCAGGATTTTTAATTTTTTTGATTGACGGGAGCAGGCGCGGCAGGATTTTTAATTTTTTGATTGACGGGACCAGGCGCGGTAGCAATTAGTCACAATGACTCCGCCTATAAAAACCCACTGCTCCCTGATGTGGGAAGTCGTCGACTGGTGTTTTACCGTGGTGAAAACCAAAAGATTCCCCGCTCCCTCCGCCTTCCCGTAGATTGCATTGCCTTTCAGCCTTTTAGCCCCCTTTGCTTCCTCTCCCCATTGCTTCTACCTGGTGCCATGGCGGCGCAACAGATCACGGAGTCCGAGGTGAGGCGCCTGACACTGGCTCCCGTCGACCGGGAGCGGGCTCTGCGGGCGGTTGCACCCTGCATCACCAACATCGTGTGCCTCGAGAAGCAGAGGGACTTCGGTGGTGTTTAGGCGCCCTCTGCATGGGCATGTCCATGTCTCGGCGCAACATGACCGTTGAATCAAACTCATATGGTGCAGATCAGTCACTGTAGCACAAAGCATGTGGGTGTGTTTGGTTGCATTCTCATCTCAATATAGTTGTTTCCTCTTCGTGTATTTTTGTCAACCTACTAGTGTGGACTCATGCACCCTTCATGCACTCTGCCAAACACCCAAAAGTGGGTCGAGAAAGGAACTTTTGCTCCCATCCCGTGCACCCTTCATACACCCTGCCTAACACTATTCGTGCTTCATATGGTTCATGTTTTGTGGAGTACTATAGCACCGTACTCTTCGTGCGCTGTGGACCTAGTTCTGTTAACATTGATCTCACCGTTCATTCTCGACCGGACAGTAGAAAAGGCGGTACTATGTTACATATAGGAGTAGTTGACATCCGCACAACATCATTTGTTATCGTCATATCTTACTACACTAGCAACAAGATTGTGTACTACTGACATATGAACCACTGCACATGCCTAGTAGTAGGAGCAATGTGTATGTTCAAGTGGCTGCCGTGTTTCGCACTCCTCCGTCGTAAGAGTGGAAACGCTTGCTGTAATCATTTTCTTCTTCAGAAAAACAGTGGACATGCTCTACTGTGCGCATCCTCCTCCAGCCATGCACTAAATTACTCACTTTCACCAACGTGTGGGACAGCCATCACCTGGGTCCACCAGCCATGCACTAAATTACTCCGTAGTAGAGTGATGGTAGATTACCCCGATCGAACCGCCGCGGTAATGCCCAATGAGCCGTCAAATCACAAAACCCCCTCCTTTCCAGCAGTAAGTTGGACGGACAAAGCAACCATCATTTCACTCTTCTCTCTCAGCTTCCTCTCTTGAAGAAAACCCCCACTTGCTTCGCTTCTCCCTCATCTTGTTCCTCCTTTCACTCTTCTCTCTCAGCTTCCTCTCTTGGATGGACGCCGGAGCACCGGCCGACGTGATGTCTATGGCTCTGGCCAAAACCTTCAAGGCTCATGGTACGAAGAAGCGCAAGCACCCCGCCGAGACTACCGCAGACAAGCTCAAAGCCATCGCCCTGTCCAAGCCCCCCTCTCCGGGATCCCTCATTAAGCAAGTCCAGGTAATGTCTCTTGTTGACGATCTTTTTCTCGATCTTGATCGTGTTTTTCCATCTAACATGCAGTACTAGTACTGGTAGTACAACTTTCTGGGTGATCTTGCATGTGATTTTAGTGTGCCAAATGACGGTTTTAAATTCCTCTTTTGACCAAAACATGCGAGAGGTTGACACTGATTTCTTATAGATTACTTTCAACTACTCCCTCTGTCCCAAATTTCTTGTCTTAGATTTGTCTAGATACAAATGTATCTAATACTAAAATGTGACTTGATACATCCGTATCTAGACAAATCTAAGACAAGAACTTTGGGACGGAGGGAGTACTTTATGAACATCAATGCTACCTTTTAAGAGGGTATATTTGCCTCAATAACTTGTGTTATGGATATTGCATGTAATCCCTCTGCTCTCATGCCTTTGAAGACATGTTCTAGTGTCTTTGTTCACTCATTTCTGTGCGTATATGTAGTCATATATGGAGTATAATATCGAAAATCATCTTATATTTCTGAACAGATGTAGTAGTAAAATATGGCTTCTGTTTGAATTAGAACCAGGTCCGCGGTGGAGATGAAGTTCTCAAAGTCATGCCGTGTGAACTGGAAGACCTGATGATGAGTTCTACTGCTGAACTATCCAGCTGCTATGTCCTTGTCGCCATGTGTCCTGAACGAGTGTTTTCCTGTAGCATTGTTGTCAGGCGTGTTCTCGAGGCTGTACTTGACCACAACAATTTCCTGGATGTGCCTTCGATTACGAAGGGTGTGGTTCTTGTAAAGCTTCCCAACAAATCTGATGCAGCCTGTCTTCATCATCATGTTTATGAGTGGAAAGACCACTCTGTTAGGTTCTCCAAGGTTGACAAGATGGTGATGGTGCATGTAGACATCTCACACGAAGTCCATGGCCTAGTCAGTTATGCGGGGTTCATCCCGTAGATTGGTGGCAAGAAATAGTCTGCAGAGTTTAGTTAGTGCAACTTTGCTTGTCTGTAGTAAGTACTATTATTCAGTACTTGATTTGTGTTTGTGAACCCTGTATTGTTTATTAGTCCTGCCGCTTTTGGTGTGTGGTCAGTCCTGAGAACGGTCTATGTTAATGTCTGTCCACTCAATTCAGTCTGTATATTTTGAAGTATCCAAATCATATTTTTTGTGAGGACGGTTTATAAATTATGGTTACACTCCAATATCTGTATGCATTGCAGGGTTTATCGCACCCACCAGGATTTCCAGTCCCATGGATGTTTGGTCCATATGATTTGTCATGACCTTTGGACTGTCCTGCTTGTGGGAGTAGGCGAGGCCCCTGCATGCCACGCGTAGTTGGACGGTCAATCTTTTTTTTAGTACTTCAACATAGTGATTTCCTAGTAAGGATTCACTTGTGTCACATCAAGTAAATCTTATTGATTTACTGTCTAAATCTTATTGATTTACTGTCTAAATCTTATTGATTTAATGTCATGTTTTCTTTCTTTTCCTGCAATTTTACGATGCAGGTTTTGCCATGTGACATTCATCACAGAATAAACCGTTTGGTTTGCTCTACGATGGCTATTTTTGCAGGTTTCACTTCTTATGTCGTGTCAGTAACGAAGGCACTGTCCATCACATATATTACTGGAAAAAATTGGATCAGTCTATTGTCTGAGTACAAGATGAATCCCTATGATGAACTGCAGTTTGGTTTAACAAAAACGCCACAATTAGTCCTTCTCGCGTTTAAAAGAAATGAAGAAAAAAACTGGATCACGGTCACGGATCCTAGTCAAGTTAGAAAGCTGATCATAGCAGACCAGACACGACCGCCGCTGTCTCGCATAGATCGAGCACCGGCAGTTGCTCTAGCACTGACAGCTGCAGCAGCTCAGTCTGATCCAGCTGAGGATTGGGCACCGACCGTGTCAACGGATCAGTCTGATCTACCGGAGGATCGGGCATCGACACCGGCACCAGCTCTACAAGGAGAGCACCATCTCCGGCAGCAGCGGCGGCTTCGGCACCTGCACCAACACTTGCACTTGCATCTGCTCCGGCCCGTGAAGTTGCACCGGCAACAGACTGGGCTGCATTTCGCACTTCATATACCAAAGTCCTTACAAAAACTGACATGTCCACCTTCTTGGTAAGCATTGGCCACCCAAGTGCTTTGTTCTTTTTTCTTTCCATGTTGTTTCACATGATTCACTGTGTTGATCTAACTGTTTGAGTATGTCTTCTTGTTTGCAAATAGAGAATTCCTAGAGCAACAAGGGAGTCGTTCAACAATCCGAGCGACCGCGGCCAAGTATCTCTTACCATGCGCAGCCTTGGTGTGAATGAACCTGCTCAATATACCGTAAGTACAAAGGATGGTCGCATGATGATTGATGCTAAAGGATGGTCAAGGTTCAAATCTAAATCATATCTTGTGGTAGGGGATGATGTCAAAATCAAACTTTCTCGGCAAGGAGAGCTGGTCCAAATCAACTTTGAAATTCTTCAGTAGCATCACACAACTGCCGAACTGATCTATCCTCCGAGAGATTGTGATGTAATAATCTGGCATGGTGAAACAAGTGTCCTGTGTGTATAAGTAGTACGACAGTATTATTTATCACATGGTATATCATTGATAGAATTGCAACTCTGATTGCTGGTTAGGAACCGTCATTCGATTTCATTCCAACAGCTATCGTGCTTTATTCAATTTTGTGTATTCGCCTTGCGACGGCATCTAAAACCAGCGCCATACCAATCACTTGCAATATGAAAAGCACTGAGGTAGAACACATGGGCCCCCAAACATGCAGGGTCGGCCTGCGGCCCAAAGTCCAGAACCATGAGCATGTCTGAGTATTATATTCTCAGCTGAACCCCCATAAAAAAAGCTGAACCCCCATAATGCCCGTGTGTTGCAGAGGGAGTATATTTCTCGGTAAGGTGAGACTGTGATATAAAAGATTTGTATATTTCTTTACAGAGGGAGTATCTCTCTGTCAAAAAATATATTTATGTGTAACTAGTTACTCCTGTCTTTCTACTTCCTTTCGCTGATATGTGGGGCAACCGGCAACGGGGTCCACGTGCCATATGCACAAATTAGAGTGCACAACTTCACGGTAGACACACCTCGGTCGTAGCGCCGCAGTAATGTCCAATGAGCCATCAAATCACAACCCCCCTTTCCAGCTTTAGCAGTAAGCTGCACGGACGAAGCGGCAATATTTCACTAGGCCTGAATCCCCTTCTCCCTCGTCTGCTTGTTCAGAGAAAACCCCCTCTCGGCGATTGCATAGGGTTTTCTCATGGAGAACTAGGTACAAATTCTTCATCCATCCCCGATAAATCCAAGTCCCTTGGTCGCAGGTAATGCTAGGATGGCAGCCGCCGCCGTTGATGCATTTTTCTTCCTACTGAATCTAGTGTGTTTCATTTGCAGTGCCCAAAGTGCGAGTACCCTACAGGTTTCTGTGCCCTCGGCGAGACGCCACACTTGTTCCTTCTCATCCTAACACAGCATTTTGAAACACGCACAGTATGTTCCTAGAATCCTCTTTTCTATCCGGGAGGGTGGGGTTTTTTTGAACATGCTGTGTTCTCATATTATTTTTCCTGCAGTGTATTATTTGCTCTGCCAGAACACATGTACTCAAGATGCTCGGCCTTGCCATAACTGAATACACTAGTTTAATGGTCACAGTGAAGACAAGCCATGGATATAAGTTCCGGGTGGGGTTCATGAACCAAGAAGATCGCTGTTTTTTTATGGTTGAACTTGGATAAACTTTCTCAAGTGTTACGGACTGAAAGTTGGCGCACGAATGTTGATGGAAATAGCAGAACCTGGTCTCATCTTCACTGCGATCTTCCACCCCGATGTCGTTCCAATTGTTCATCCATGTTAGTTTTGTATCTGGTTCTTGCTTGTTGCCTCGATTACTTCTTAATCCACCTATTCTGTCTAACTAATCACAATTTAACTTTAGAAGTAGCAACGAATCTCTCACGAAGATGCTACTTCTAACTAATATTTTCTTATAATTGGTGGCACGTGTAGGTTTTTTCAGAGTTAAGCAGTCTGCTCGTTTGTTACTCTGTAATAACTCGGCTGTTACTAATGGCACTAAAGTTGACTGGATCGACATCCACAAGTTCCTACACTTTATTGATCGTCTTGAGGTCCTTGTGGGGCGTTTCAATGGTGGAAGGCCACGTGGGATATGTGTGCCATTGCTGCACTCGTAGAATAGGTCCAACTGTGTCGAGAAACTTATGGTATGAGTTGTTTTCTGTTATATACATTGTTCATAAACTATTGCTTATACACAGTTTTACAGCTGTGATCTTCTTGAAACAGGAACTGCCGAGTTCTATTGTTCCTATACAGATGCCTGACCATGGTCGGGTCAGACTTGCGCTTGGTCACAACATGATGTTTATGTCGACCTACTCAATTCCACTTGGAGGTGAAAAGATACTTATTCATGGGTGGTCTCAAATTATGAAGGCCCGTCCATCTTGGAGAATAGGACAAAAGATTATGTTCATGCTTTTCCATGGCTCTAAAGCGAATATCCTGTTTATTGACCACGTTGTGAGATGAAGACGCTTTCAGAAGGTTGTGGATGCGCAGGGTGGCACCTGGGCCTTGTCCTGGGGCTTGGCGGCCTCACCCTTGGTAAACTGTAGGCAAATTAGCACTGTTCGAGGCGTGCTTTGTATGGTTGAACCTGTATAAGTACTTATACTGCTTTCAGCTTTGGTTGTTAAGTGCCCCTGCTGGTTTCAGTTAAGGTTGTTAAGTACTCCTGCTGCTTTTACAGTCTGTCGTGTTTCTTCAGTCCTATCTTCCTCCAGCCGCCAAAACCAAACCAACGTCGGCGGGGCCGCCTGCTTCCGCCTCCCACGGCTCGCTGCGCCTCAGCGCACACATTGCCGCCCCACCGTCTCCTAAATCGTTAATGCCGACGTCCTCCGCGCGCTTTGGTGCACTCGTGTTGTCAACATGGTCAACAAACAACAGGAATTAGCAGAAGTACGTGGAGAGGATGACAGTAGGGGCCCACCATGTCAGCGTATGGAAAAATAAAATGCTTCCTCCTAGTGTTTTCCTAACATCTGGGCCCCCGACATTGTGAGCGTATATAGTCAATAGACAAGAGAAGAGCACAAGATCGGCTGACACCTGGGACGTAGCTACTCGAGCAGTATTTTTTTGTTTGGTATTGTTGAGACGGAGCAGGGTTTGAACTGGGTTGTGGCCCGTCTAGCCCAGGCTTATATTTTATGTTCACCATGTGGCCAGCCCAGCTATTTTTTCTTTGTGAAAATGAGCCCAGTTTATTTTTTCTGAAGAATACCCAATCCAGGCCTACTTATTTTTCTACACCCTGATGGGCTGCAACTCTTTCAAGACGCATGCAAATCTTGAAAGTAATATGAAATGGGTTGTAAATATAAAAACAGATGACAAATTGGTAATTACTTTATAATTTCTAAAAAATCACATTTTCAGATTCCTATTTCATTGGGCATTAACCTAATTTAAATATATCTTCAAAGTACTTTAAATCTGGCTCGACATTTCGGTATTAAAAATAGTTTGGAACACACAGAAATATGCGAAATTGGCCCTGGCCAACCAAAAAAACGACTGCAATAAATTGCATAAGAAGTTGCCATGAGCTATATAAAAATTATTTAAAAAGAGGGAGTGGTCTGACTTGTGGGCCTGTTTAGTTGACGCGTATGCAATATTTTTTTTAGTTATTATATACGTCAACAAACGATTCTAGCAGACGTAACCGTTGAATGTCAATCCAACGGCCGTCGTGTTTCTTCAATCTCTGATCTTCTTGCTCCAGCCGCCAAAGCAGCGCCGGCGGGACCGCCTACTCCCGCCTCCCGTGGCCGGATGTGCTGCATTGCAGGCCTCAGCGCCCCCTACTACTCCCACCGCTGGCCAGGGCATCCCTCTACTCACCCACACCCCCTGTTATTCTGCGGTGACGGCAGCCTCACACCGCAGCCGAACCGGTGAACCCTCGTACTCCTCTTCGCGCGGGCTTCCACTGTCGCGTCTTCCCCGGCTCCGCGTCGTCCCCTTCCTAGGCCTCGCCGTCGTCCACCATTGTGGTGCTCTCGGCGCGGCGTGGTCAATGTGGTCAACGACCAACTTCCACCGAAAGAGTACTGTACGTGGAGAGGCTGACAGTTGGGTCCACGGCAGCCGCAAGGAGGTGCCTCCTTATTACACAGAAAATAATTATTCCTCCACCTAACAGCAAGGACCCACTGGACGGGCCACGGTATTTCGCAAAAAAAACGTTTCCCCCTGACTGCTGGGACCCATAGGACGGGCCACCGTATTTCGCAAAAAAAAACGTTCCCCCCACTATCAGCTCGGACCCACCGGAAGTGCCTCCTTATTACGCACAAAAAAATGAATACCCCCTGCTAGCTGGGACCCACCTTGGTGGGAGGCTGACTTGTGGGCCTACTAAGTTGACTAGGACGGAGGCCTTTGTCAACTTTAGTCAATATATGAACGATTCTAGCTCCAGTGACCGTACGATGTCCATCCAACGGTCGTAGTCCTTCTTCAACCTCTGGTCTTCTTGCTCCAGCCGCCCAAAGCAGCGCCGGTCGTGCCGCCTGCTACTGCCGCCCATGGCCGGCTGTGATGCCGCGGAGGCCTCACCGCCCCCTACTACTCCCACCGTTGGCCAGGCCATCCCTCTACGCACCCACACCCCCTGTTATTCTGCGGCGACGGCAGCCTCACACCGCGGCCGGACGAGTGAACCCTCATACTCCTCTACGCGTGGGCATCCACTGCCGCGTCTTCCCCGGCTCCGCGTCATCCCCTTCCTAGGCCTCGCTGTCGTCCACCGCCCTGGTGCTCTCGGCGCGGCGTGGTAAACATGGTCAAGGAATGGCTTCCATCGGACGTGGATTGTACATGGAGAGGCTGACAGCTGGGTCCACGGACGCAGCAAGGAAGTGCCTCCTTATTACGCGCAAAATAATTATTCCTCCACCTGATAGCGGGGACCCACCGGACGGGCCATCGTATTTCGTGAAAAAAACGTTTCCCCCTGATTGCTGGGACCCACCAGCTACATCTTCGCACGCAAGGAAGTGCGTTCGAAAAAAACGATTCGCCCCCCTGACTGCTGCGACCCACAAGCTACATCTTCGCACGCAAGGAAGTGCGTCCGAAAAAATGATTCGCCCCCCTGACTGCTGGGACCCACCATCTACATCTTCGCACGCAAGGAAGTGCGTCCGGGCAAAAAAACAAAACGATTCCCCCCTGACTACTGGGACCCAGCAGCTACACCTTCGCACGCAAGGAACTGTGTCCGGGCAAAAAAAACAAAAACAAAATGATTCGCCCCCCTGACTGCTGGGACCCACCAGCTACATCTCCGCAGGCAAGGAAGTGCCTGACAGTCGGGACCCACCTGGTCGAAGCGTATGTAGCGTTGTCATTCTGGTCGCGAACGTGTACGTACATATATACTGGTCGATGTAGAGGCGCGCACGTGTCGTAGTAGAGGCGTGTACGTGTCGTAGTAGAGGCGCGCACGTAGCATGTACACGTACGTACAGCGGACAGGGTGCAAGAAAGAAAATACGGCCACATACGTACATACGGGCAGGGTCTCGAACGCCTACTCGCGCATACGTACGGCCAGGGCTCGTGTACATGGCTGGGTCGGAACGGAGAAACAACGTCGTCGTCGTGTTCATGGGGAGGCAACGGAATGTGGCGTGTTCATGGGGAGGCAACGGAATGCGTCGTGTTCATCGGGAGGCAACGGAACGCGTGGGAGCCAACCGGCTGGGTTAGAACGGAATGCGTGGTCGTGTTCATCGGGAGGGCTTGGACGGAACAGGCGATGGAAACGAGGCCTGGCGTACCACAAAACGGAGGAAACGGCCTTGTGTTCGACCGGCCACGTTCGAAACGGGATCTTGTTCATCGGGAGGGGTCTGGTGTACCGCAAAACGGAGGAAACGGACCTCCTACGGTCGAAACGGGGGTCCTGTTGATCGGGAGGGGTGTGGCGTACCGCAAAACGGAGGAAACGGACTTATGTTGGAGCGCTATGGTCGAAACAGGGGTCCTATTGATCAGGAGGGGTGTTGCGTACCGCAAAACGGGACTCCACGGGATACTGTTCATCTCCACCGTCGACCTCCTCCAGCCTCCACGGGCTACCGTCGACCTCCTCCAGCCTCCACGGGCTCCTGTTCATCCAGCCTCCACCGCGCACTACTCCACCGACTACTGTTCAACCACCCCTCCACGGGCACCCCTCCACCATCTACTGTTCATCCAGCCCTCCACACCACGGGGTCCTGTTCAACCACCCCTCCACGGGCACCCCTCCACCGTCTACTGTTCATCTAGCCCTCCACACCACGGGGTCCTGTTCATCCAGAGGCAACGCCACCACTCACTGTTCATCCAACCCCCCCCCCACAACGCTCACTGTTCATCCAATCGATCGGCTTCAGTTAGCAGCAGTAGCGAAGGAATCGCTCGATCGGGTTCAGTTAATAGCCATGGGTAGCCTAGCCGGCTTCCCCTGGCCCTTCTGAAAAAATTACGAGCCCTCCCGGCCCTCAAGAATCCAAGACATGGGGCCGCCTTCCCCTTGCTAGCTGTCACCCAGGTCGGCTTTCGGAAGGCGGCCCGACTTTAGCCCTCATAAAGAAAGCCATGGGAGGCCGACTCCAAGAAGCCGGCCGCGAGGAGGCCGACTCCAAGAAGCCGGCCGCGAGGAGGCCGACTCCAAGAAGCCGGCTCCCATAAAGCGGTCGAGACCGTACCCTCAAAGTTTGCATCCACCTAACGGCGATGAGACAGGGCGTGGCTACAGTAAAGCCTGCCACCCCCGAATCACGGAGCACACCTGGCACAATGCGCCGTACGGAGTGGCCATGACCCGTCCGGCGCGGCACTGTTGCCATGTTGACCCTGATGTCACCCACGACGGGCTGCCAGCGCGGCCCACGGGCGGTGGGCCCCTTCAGGCAGAGAGATGCACGAAGGCGGTCGGGCCTCCCCCAGTCGGCCCGAGACGGGGCCGGCTCCCCGCAGCCGGCTCGCTTCCCCCTCGAAGAAGACGGCCCATTAGGGAGACAAGACGCGGTAAGCCTACAGTGATCGCCCGCAGGACGACGGCACTGTAGCCACGCTTACCTTGACGAAGCCCTCGTCATCAGGTTGAGGCAACAGTAACCAGCCACCGACAAGACCCTTGGTAGTGGGGCTTGTCTGTCGCCAAGGAGTTGGCAGCCGGCGGGCCCCAGCAGTCGGCACAGAAGCCGGCGAGCGCAGTCACAGACGGCTCGGCCCCGCGCCCAGTCGGATTACCATTGTACCCCCGGGGGGTAGGCCTATATAAACCCCCTGGGGCACCCATGCAAAGGGTTCGACCCCCAGCTAGTTTTAGACACCACGCAAGGAGAAGAAGCAAGCTAGCCGTGGCCTTCTTCCTCTTCCCACCGAACAGCTCAAGGAGCATTGTGTAGCTACTTGTCCATCTAGTGATCATGCGGAGACCCCGCAAAGCAGCAGTAGGGGTGTTATCTCCGCGGAGAGCCCCGAAGCCGGGTAAGATTCGCCGGCGTGCATGTCTTCGCCTCATCCCGTTTCCAGGCACCGGCGACGTCTTACTGGCTCCCACAATGATAAGCCACCCGTTGGCATATGTCGCACCTACCACCCGATATTTGGCGCCCACCGTGGGGCCAGGTGCACCGTCATCCGGAGACCTGTTCTGGACGGGAACCCTCTTCCTCCCCAGCGAGCGTAGCCAGCCCAGCATGCCCGATGGCGCTTGCCACGACGCGCTGCAGGGCGTCACCAGCATCTGTGCGGCGAGCAGCCTCGCCAATCTCCTCGACGAAACCCTCATCTCCGACGAGCTCGCCTTTGATGCGGGCACCGAACACCTCGCCAACCTCCTCGGCCAGCTCCATGTCTCCAGCGAGCCCGCTGTGGATCTGGAGTCGGTTGGCTCCACCGACCCGATGCCTGTCGACTCCGACACGGCCTCCTTCGACACCTTCCCCACCAACGTCGCGATCTACAACGACCCGCTTCCTCGGACCGACGGCCGTGATACTGTCACCACCGAAGTGATGGTCGTCGGCCACGGCGGCCCGGCCGACGAGAGCGCCCACGACGCCCCGCACGCGGCGGCCACGACTTGTCCACCCCCCTCCCGGCTAATGCCGACGACGAAGCACTGGAGGCACGCCGCCTCGCCCTCCTTGCAGAGGGCCGGAGGCTGGCTTCCGTGGGACGCCTCACAGAGGCCTACCAGCGCAAAGCTGACCGCGCCGCCTTCGGCACGCCGGCCCCAGGCGGGCCAAGCCGGGCCGGCCTTGTCAAGAAACGGGCGCCGTCATCGCCGACACGCTGGGGGTCGACCACCCGGTCTATGCCACTCCGCTCGAGAACTTGCGTGCCGCCCAGGCGGCCGTAGACGAGTTGGACGGCTTGGAGGCTGAAGACCTCCCCCACATGACCCGGCGCATCCAGCAACTGATTGACGCGGCCGCACGGCGGCACGAAGCCGACGCCCGCGCGGGAAGCCCTCCCCCGCGCCGAGATCACGGTGCGACGTCCCGGACACCGACTACGAGCAACGCCCGCGCGCGGCGCGAGAAAGAGCCGGCGGCCAGCCGAAGCCGAACCCGAATCTCCATCGAGCGAGACGCGGACGGCCATCCCCGAGCCATGGAATGGCGGGGCAACCCGCCTCCGCCTCAACCCCGTGGAGAGAGATATCCCACCCCGCCGCTAGTGGCACACCCGACTCTCAGCGGCCGACTAGGTCGCCGCGAAGGAGTCGGCGAGAATGACGCCCGCCATCGGATTGACCGCCTGGCGCGATCCCTGGCACTGGAAGAAGAAGACGATGTCAGCCCGCCTTGTTTCGGCCCCCGCATCCGCGACGAGCCTTTCCCCAAAGGGTTCTCACTCCCAAGAGACACGCCCAAGTACAACGGCTCCGTGAAGCCGGAAGATTGGTTGATCGACTACTCCACGGCGGTCAGCATAGCCAACGGCAACCGGCGCGTTGCCGTGAAGTACGTGCCCCTCATGCTGCAAGGCACGGCGCGGACCTGGCACAACATCCTCAAGCCTCTCAGCATCAACAGCTGGCTAGATTTCACCGAAGCTTTCATCCGCAACTTCACCAGCACCTACAAGCGGGCCCCCAAGCCCAGGCAGCTCTCCCTGTGCGTACAGGGCCCGGCCGAGTCCACTCGCAACTACCTCACGCGTTGGGCCGAGCTCCGCAATTCTTGCGAAGGGGTGCAGGAGGTGCAAGCCATAGAATACTTCACAGCCGGATGCCGATAAGGCACCCTCCTCAAGCACAAGCTCCTCTGCGACGAGCCGACTACCCTCGACGAGGTTCTGGACATAGCGGACAAGTACGCCACCGCCGACTCTTCGATGAAGACCGAGCTTCGGGCAGACGCGTCCGGAAAAGTACTCAACCCGGCGCCCAAGACGCCCGCTGGGGATTCCGGCCGACGCCCACACTCGAACGACCACAAGCGCAAGGGCCCCGCGCCGCCTCCCGCTAGTCGGCAGGTGGCCACAGTTGAAGACGTGCCACCCGAAGGGCGGCCCGCGCCCAAGAAACCCAAGGGCGGCAGGCCGGCTTGGCAGCCGGCTTTCTCCTACGAGCAAACTCTCGACGCCCCGTGCAAGTTCCACAGCGGCGCGAAGCCGTCCAACCACACAACCCGGAAGTGCCATTGGCTCACCCGAATCTCCAAAGGCGAGGGGCTCGCGCCGCCTCCGCCTACCGGCCCGCCGCCTCCGGCTCCGCCGCCTCCGGCCGCTCGGCCCGCAGTCGGAGCCATGCACGACGAATTCCCCGACGAGCAGGCAACCTACATCGTCTTTACAAGCCAGCCCGAAGACCGGCGCAGAAAACGCCGAGAGCACCAGGAAGTCGGCGTGGTTGCTGCCAACCCCACCGGACACATGCATTGGTCAGAAAAACCCATCAGCTGGAGCCGAGCCGACCATCCTGAGGTGATGCCGTCTCCCAGCTCTTATGCGCTAGTCCTGGAAGCCACCCTCGCGACGGATAGACGCGCAGCCCGCTTCTCCCGCGTGCTGATAGACGGCGGGAGCAGCATCAACATCCTGTACCGTGACACCCTGGAGAAGCTAAATGTCAGGACGAAACAGCTCATGCCTACACGGACAGTGTTCCATGGCATCGTACCCGGCCTGTCCTGCGCCCCCATTGGCAAGATCAAGATTGATGTACTTTTTGGGGACAAGGAGCATTTCCGCCGGGAAGCGGTCTGGTTTGAAGTGGTTGACCTGGAAAGCCCTTACCATGCATTGCTTGGCCGGCCCGCCTTGGCCAAATTCATGGCAGTTCCCCACTATGCATACCTCAAGATGAAGATACCAAGCACCAAAGGCGTCATCACCGTAGCCGGCGATTACAAGAAGTCCTCTGAGTGCGCAGCAGCCGGCAGCCGGCTGGCAGAGTCTCTTGTGATTGCCGAAGAAAAGAAGATGTTGGACCGAGTCGTGGCCATAGCCGGCACGCAGTCGGCCGTGTCCCCCGATCCCAAGGAGCATGATGCTCAAGGATCTTTCCAGCCGGCCAAGGAGACGAAGAAGATACCTCTTGACCCAGAGCACCCAGAGAGGTTTGCCGTCATCGGGGCAAGCCTGAGCAGCAAATAGGAAGGCGAGCTCGCCGATTTCCTCCGTGAGAATCGGGACATCTTTGCATGGTCCCCCAAGGACATGCCGGGTGTTCCGAAGGAATTCGCCGAGCACAAACTACATGTCCGAGAAGACGCAAAGCCAGTCAAACAACCACTTCGCCGACTGTCAGAGGAGAAACGCAGGATTGTGGGAGAGGAGATAGCCCGGCTTCTGGCAGCCGGCTTCATCATGGAAGTTTTCTTTCCAGAGTGGCTCGCCAACCCGGTCCTTGTGCTAAAGAAGAACAACAAGTGGCACATGTGTATAGACTACACGAGCCTCAACAAGGCCTGCCCCAAAGATCCCTTTGCCCTGCCGAGGATTGACCAAGTGATAGACTCCACGGCCGGATGCGAGCTGTTGAGTTTCTTGGATGCTTACTCAGGATATCACCAGATAAAGCTAGATCCGGACGACCGCCTGAAGACCGCCTTCATCACGCCATTTGGAGCCTTCTGCTACCTGACTATGACATTCGGCTTAAGAAATGCCAGTGCCACTTTTCAGCGTTGCATGCAGAAGTGCCTCCTCAAGCAACTCGGCAGAAACGCTCACGTCTACGTGGACGACATTGTGGTGAAGACGGAGAAGCGTGACACCTTGTTGGGAGACCTCAAGGAAACATTTGAGAACCTACGCCGGTTCCAAATAAGCTCAACCCCGAGAAATGCGTGTTCGGAGTGCCAGCCGGCCAGCTCCTAGGCTTCCTGGTCTCCGAACGCGGCATCGAATGCAACCCGGTGAAGATCAAGGCCATCGAGAGAATGGCGATCCCCACCAAGCTTCGAGACATCCAAAAGTTCACCGGATGCTTGGCCTCCTTGAACCGCTTCATCAGCCGGCTCGGAGAGAAAGCTCTCCCCCTCTACCGCCTCATGAAGAAGAGCACTCACTTCGAGTGGAACGACCAGGCCGACCAAGCTTTTCGCGAGCTGAAGAAGATGCTGGCCACGCCGCTTGTCCTAGCGGCGCCGACTGAGAAAGATCCCATGCTCCTTTACATTGCCGCAACCAGCCGGGTGGTCAGCACCATCATCATAGTCCAACGCCCAGAAGAAGGCCGAGCCCAGCCGGTCCAGAGGCTGGTGTATTATTTGAGCGAGGTGCTGTCCGCTTCAAAGCAGAACTACCCGCACTACCAGAAGATGTGTTACGGTGTGTACTTCACCGCCAAGAAGCTGAAGCCCTACTTCCAAGAGCATCCCATCACGGTCGTATGCACCGCCCCGCTGGCCGAGATCATAGGCAGCCGGGACGCATCCGGCCGGGTGGCGAAATGGGCCATCGAGCTGGCCCCTTACACGATCTTCTACCAGCCCCGCACCGCCATCAAGTCCCAAGCACTGGCCGACTTCCTCGTCGACTGGGCCGAGACCCAGTACCTGCCACCGGCTCCCGACTCCACCCATTGGCGCATGCACTTCGACGGGTCCAAGATGCGCACCGGTTTGGGAGCCGGCGTCGTCCTTACCTCTCCCAAAGGCGACAAGCTCAGATACACGCTGCAGATTCACTTTGCCACCTCCAACAACGTAGCCGAGTACGAGGCGCTCATACACGGGCTCCGGCTTGCCAAAGAACTTGGCATCCGCCGGATCCTATGTTATGGCGACTCAGACTTGGTGGTTCAGCAATCATCCGGCGACTGGGACGCCAAGGACGCAAATATGGCAAGCTACCGCTTCCTGGTTCAACAACTCAGCGGATACTTTGAAGGATGCGAGTTCCTCCACGTACCGTCAGCCGACAACGAGCCAGCCGATGCCCTAGCTCGAATAGGCTCCACTCGGCAAGCAATACCAACCGGCGTCGCTCTACAACGCCTCCTCAAGCCGTCCATCAAGCCGTCTCCAGAGTCCGATTCCATCTTCGTACCGCCTGACCCCGACGCGGCCGGGTCCGGCTCGAAGAACCAAGCAGGCGACTCCGGGACTTCAGTAGTCGGCCCGGGGACTTCGGCAACTGGCGCGGGGACTGCCACACCCGGCTCGGGGACTGCACCAGCACAACAGCCGGCGGCCGACTCCAGCATTTCACCACCCAGCCCGCCCACCCTGGTGGCAGTAGCCACATTGGCAGTAGGAGAAGTCGCGGCTCCTTCATGGGCTCAGTCCATCCTCAACTTCCTAGTAAACCAAGATCTGCCGGCTGACGAAACAGAGGCAAGACAAGTCCAACGTCGAGCCGGAGCATACACAATCGTCAACAGAGAACTCGTCAAGCGCAGTGTCACTGGAGTCCTCCAACGGTGCGTCGAGCAAGAGAAGGGCATCGCAATCCTCACAGACATTCACCAAGGAGAATGCGGCCACCATGCAGCTTCAAGATCACTCGTCGCCAAAGCTTTCCGCCATGGTTTCTTCTGGCCGACTGCTTTGAATGACGCCAAAGAATTAGTCAAATATTGCAAAGGGTGCCAACTCTTCAGCTCCAAGCAACACATGCCGGCTTCGGCACTCAAGACCATTCCCCTCACCTGGCCCTTTGCCATTTGGGGACTGGACATGGTGGGGCCATTCAAGACGGCGCGCGGTGGCATGACGCATTTGCTCATCGCCGTGGACAAATTCACCAAGTGGATTGAGGCAAAGCCGATCAAGAAGCTGAATGGGCCAACTGCTGTGACATTCATCGCAGACATAACAACTCGGTACGGCGTGCCACACAGCATCATCACCGACAATGGCACGAATTTTGCCAAAGGAGCCTTGGCGCGTTTCTGCGCAGCCCAAGGTATCCGGCTGGACTTAGCGTCCATCGCCCACCCGCAGTCAAACGGCCAGGTCGAGCGAGCCAACGGCCTCATCCTCTCCGGCATCAAGCCCCGACTGGTCGTACCTCTGGAGCGTTCAGCCGGCTGTTGGCTCGATGAGCTGCCGGCTGTCCTCTGGAGTCTGCGCACTACACCAAACAAGTCAACCGGCTTCACCCCTTTCTTCCTTGTGTATGGTGCCGAGGCGGTCATCCCAACTGACATCGAGTTCGACTCGCCTCGAGTAACCATGTACACGGAAGCGGAGGCCAAGGAAGCACGAGAAGACGGCGTCGACCTGCTGGAAGAAGGCCGGCTATTAGCCCTCAGCCGGTCTGCCATCTACCAGCAGGGTTTGCGCCTCTACCACAGTCGGAAGGTCAGGCCAAAATCTTTCCAAGAGGGCGATCTTGTGCTTCGGCTGATCCAGTGAACAGCCGTCCAGCACAAGCTCTCGGCCCCTTGGGAGGGCCCCTTCGTCATCAACAGAGCTCTAGGCAACGACTCCTACTACCTGATCGACGCGCAGAAGCCGAAGGCACGCAAGAGAGACGACTCCGGCAAGGAGTCGGAACGACCATGGAACGCCAACCTCCTTCGAAGATTTTACAGTTGAAATGCAGTATGTATCACGCTAACTTTTCTACTAAGTACAAGACAATAGGCCCCCCGAGGAGAGCTCGGGGACTGCCATCTTTTATCTATGAATGAAAAGTATCATGCTTATGACCTTGTCATTTCATTTACTTGTTCCATCCGGCACCGGGTTCGACTAGTCGGCCCGGGGACTGGCCGACTGGAGTTATATTAGAAGTCCTACCCGCGGTCAGACAAGTAGTGTGCCGACACCCAGGCTTAGCTCTTGCCAAAGTCACAATTCGAAGAACCGGCTGTCCGGCTGGCAAGAGTCAAAAGCAGGAAAGGATGCCCACACGAAAAACAGCTAGGGACTAACGGACTAATATAACAAAAGCCGGTTTTTCCTCCCACCGCCGACCGGCTACCAGAGCGGCCGGCCGGCCGGTTTCCATTCACTTCACTTCAATCCAAAAAAGCTCGAGTACTTGCCTCCCCAAAGAGGGAAGGCGGCAAAGGAAAAAGCCTAAGGATAAAAAGCATACGCGAATGGAAACCAAACATGCACATAAAAATATTTACATAAAAGACCTCCGAGAGGCCAGCATTCAACATAGTTTGGATACACCCCCAGTGGGTGGAACTGCGAAAGCTTAATAAAGATTGTTCAAAAGACAACAAACAGGAAAAATAAGGACGGCAGGTCAAGCTAGCGGAGCGACCGACGAGCCGGGCTGGTCGGCGGAGACGGTTGTGCCGGCTGAAGGAGCGGCCGGCTGGCGGACCTCGGCTTGATCACCGCCTCCCGCAGAGGGCGCGCTTCCACGCGCCTCGTTGCTGGAGGCACGGTTGGCCTGAGGCCGGCCGGTTGTTCCACCAGCCGGCTCGACGTCTTCACGTCCTCTTCTTCGTCATCCTCGCCCTCGTCGCTGGAGGCGATCTCCTCTGCCGAGTCCTCGCCCACCGCCGGGTTCAGCCCGAACCACTCCTCCGGCTTGGCAACGCCGTCATCATTAATTTCAGGGGCAAAAACGCTGATGTCGGTGCACTCGGCGATCGTCGAAGCATGCTGGGCGATAGCCGGCCGCACCTCCTCCAGCTCCGTGTCGGCCTCCAGCCGCCAAGTGCGCAGCTGGTCCAGGTTCAGCCCTGGGTACCAAGCCCGAACGAACTCCAACGCCCGCCCAGCTCCGAGACGGGCCGCCGACGCCTTCCAAGCCTCAAAGCGACCGACTGCGACCTCCAGCCAGTCGGCAGTCCGGCTAGGGGTGCGGGGAATCGCCTCGCCGGGCCAGAGGGCGGCCAACACCTGCGCCCCGGCACGTTGGAGCCGGCGAAGCATCCGATGAGCCGGCTGCAGCCGCGCCTGGCCAGCCAAGAGCTGCTCCTCAAGCGTCCGGTTCGCGTCCGACGCGATGTTGGCCCCCGCCTGACGGTGCGCCTCGCGATGGGCCTCGATGGTTTGGGCGGCGAAGGTGGAGTAGCCGGGAAAGTAGTCTGCACAAGAAAATAGGCAGCAGCACAAGTTAGTCCAAGACCCAGGCGATAAGGGGCAGGAGAGGAGAGAGGAAGGTGGCTTACCGTCGATCAAGTCCTCGATGCGGCCGAAGCCTTCATCCAGCGCTCGCCGGGTCTCAGCCCAGCTTGCCGCCTCGGTCTCAAACTCTGCCTTCAGAGCGGCCTCGCTATCCTGCGCTTTCTGCAGGGCCGCCTTGTGGCTCCCCTCTTGGTCGGCCAGCTTCTTCGCCAGGCGGTCACGCTCCTGGACCAAGGCTGCGTACTCAGCATCCTTGGTATGAAGGGCGGCCTGCGCTTTGCCGAGCTCCTTCCTCAAGTCGGCGTTGGCCCCTGAAGACAAAGAAAAAGAAAAACCAATAAGGAAAAAGTCACCAAGGAAGATCCGACCCGACTGCTCAGCAGCCGGCCTGAATCTCGGGGACTACACCCAGTGGGTGCGCTGACGCGCCCCCACAGGAAGACAGACAAGATCAAGCACTTACTTCGGCTGTCGGCCAGGTCGTCGGTCCTCCGACTCAACTCCCGAGCCTGGGAGTTGAAGGCGGCAGCGCGGGAATTATGATATTCCTGGAAGTTCAGACAGGAAGCAAAAATAAGGTAGTCGTCAAGAAAGATCCGACCCGACTGCGCAGCAGTCGGCCCGAATCTCGGGGACTACACCCAGTGGGTGCGCTGACGCGCCCCCACGGAAGAAATCAAGAGATCAAAGCGGCCAAGAATGAAGGACTCACCCGGATGGCGGCTCGCGTCGACAGGAACTCCTGGGTGAACTGCTGCAGCAAGGAGGCCTGAGCTTGATGTTGGAAATATGCCCTAGATGCAATAATAAAAGCATTATTATTATATTTCTTTGTTCATGATAATTGTCTTTATTCATGCTATAACTGTATTATCCGGAAATCGTAATACACGTGTGAATAATAGACACCAACATGTCCCTAGTAAGCCTCTAGTTGACTAGCTCGTTGATCAACAGATAGTCATGGTTTCCTGACTATGGACATTGGATGTCATTGATAACGAGATCACATCATTAGGAGAATGATGTGATGGACAAGACCCAATCCTAAACATAGCACAAGATCGTATAGTTCGTTTGCTAGAGTTTTCCAATGTCAAGTATCTTTTCCTTAGACCATGAGATCGTGTAACTCCCGGATACCGTAGGAGTGCTTTGGGTGTGCCAAACGTCACAACGTAACTGGGTGACTATAAAGGTATACTACGGGTATCTCCGAAAGTGTCTGTTGGGTTGACATGGATCAAGACGGGGATTTGTCACTCTGTATGACGGAGAGGTATCACCGGGCCCACTCAGTAATGCATCATCATAATGAGCTCAAAGTGACCAAGTGTTTGGTCACGGGATCATGCATTACGGTACGAGTAAAGTGACTTGCTGGTAACGAGATTGAATGAGGTATTGGGATACCGACGATCGGATCTCGAGCAAGTAACATACCGATTGACAAAGGGAATTGTATACGGGGTTGTTTGAATCCTCGACATCGTGGTTCATCCGATGAGATCATCGAGGAGCATGTGGGAGCCAACATGGGTATCCAGATCCCACTGTTGGTTATTGACCGGAGAGCGATCTCGGTCATGTCTACATGTCTCCCGAACCCGTAGGGTCTACACACTTAAGGTTCGGTGACGCTAGGGTTGTAGGGATATGTATATGCAGTAACCCGAATGTTGTTCGGAGTCCCGGATGAGATCCCGGATGTCACGAGGAGTTCCGGAATGGTCCGGAGGTAAAGAATTATATATAGGAAGTACTATTTTGGCCATCGGGACAAGTTTCGGGGTTATCGGTATTGTACCGGGACCACCGGAAGGGTCCCGGGGGCCCACCGGGTGGGGCCACCTGTCCCGGGGGGCCACATGGGCTGTAGGGGGTGCGCCTTGGCCTACATGGGCCAAGGGCACCAGCCCCAAGAGGCCCATGCGCCTAGGGTTTCAAGGAGGAAGAGTCCTAGGAGGGGAAGGCACCTCCTAGGTGCCTTGGGGAGGAGGGATTCCTCCCCCTTGGCCGCACCCCCCTAGGAGATTGGATCTCCTAGGGCCGGCGCCCCCCCCCCTTGGCCCTCCTATATATAGTGGGGGAAGGAGGGCTTTCATCCCACGCCTTTGGTTGCCTCCTTCTCCCTCTCCAACACCTCCTCCTCCTCCATAGTGCTTGGCGAAGCCCTGCCGGAGTACTGCAGCTCCATCATCACCACGCCGTCGTGCTGCTGCTGGTGCCATCTCCCTCAACCTCTCCTTTCCCCTTGCTGGATCAAGAAGAAGGAGACGTGGCTGTTCCGTACGTGTGTTGAACGCGGAGGTGCCGTCCGTTCGGTGCTAGGATCTTCGGTGATTCGAATCACGTCGAGTACGACTCCCTCATCCACGTTCTTTGAACGCTTCCGCTCATGATCTACAAGGTACGTAGATGCATCTAATCATTCGTTGCTAGATGAACTCCTAGATGGATCTTGGTGAAACCGTAGGAAAATTTTTGTTTTCTGCAACGTTCCCCAACAGTGGCATCATGAGCTAGGTCTATGCGTAGTTCTTCTTGCGCGAGTAGAACACAATTTGTTGTGGGCGTAGATGTTGTCAACTTTCTTACCGCTACTAGTCTTATCTTGCTTCAACTGTATTGTGGGATGAAGCGGCCTGGACCAACCTTACACGTACGCTTACGTGAGACCGGTTCCACCGACTAACATGCACAAGTTGCATATGGTGGCTGGCGGGTGTCTGTCTCTCCTACTTTAGTTGGAGCGGATTCGATGAAAAGGGTCCTTATGAAGGGTAAATAGAAGTTGAAAAATCATGTTGTGGCTTTCACGTAGGTAAGAAAACATTCTTGCTAGAACCCTACTTCAGCCACGTAAAACTTGCAACAACAATTAGAGGACGTCTAACTTGTTTTTGCAGCAAGTGCTTTGTGATATGATATGGCCAAAATGAATGATGAATGATCTATATGTGATGTATGAGATGTTCATGCTATTGTAATAGGAATCACAACTTACATGTCGATGAGTATGACGATGACAAGATGATCATGGAGCCCCAAGATGGAGATCAAAGGAGCTATGTGATATTGGCCATATCATGTCACTATTATTATTTGATTGCATGTGATGTTTATCATGTTTTGCATCTTGTTTGCTTAGAACGACGATAGTAAATAAGATGATCCCTCATAATAATTTCAAGAAAGTGTTCCCCCTAACTGTGCACCGTTGCTAAAGTTCGTCGTTTCGAAGCACCACGTGATGATCGGGTGTGATAGATCCTTATGTTCACATACAACGGGTGTAAGACAGATTTACACACGCAATACACTTAGGTTGACTTGACGAGCCTAGCATGTGCATAGACATGGCCTCGGAACACAGAAGACCGAAAGGTCGAGCATGAGTCGTATAGAAGATACGATCAACATGAAGATGTTCACCGACGTTGACTAGTCCGTCTCACGTGATGATCGGACACGGCCTAGCTAACTCGGATCATGTTATACTTAGATGACTAGAAGAGGGGTGTCTATCTAAGTGGGAGTTCATTATAATTTGATTAGATGAACTTAATTATCATGAACTTAGTCTAAATATTTTACAATATGTCTTGTAGATCAAATGGCCAACGTAGTCCTCAACTTCAACGCGTTCCTAGAGAAAACCAAGCTGAAAGACGATGGCAGCAACTACACGGACTGGGTCCGGAACCTGAGGATCATCCTCATAGCTGCCAAGAAAGATTATGTCCTACAAGCACCGCTAGGTGATGCACCTGTTCTCCCTGCAGAACAAGACGTTATGAACGCTTGGCAGGCACGTACCGATGACTACTCCCTCGTTCAGTGCGGCATGCTTTACAGCTTAGAGCCGGGGCTCCAAAAGCGTTTTGAGAGACATGGAGCATATGAGATGTTCGAAGAGCTGAAAATGGTTTTTCACGCTCATGCCCGGGTCGAGAGATATGAAGTCTCCGACAAATTCTTCAGCTGTAAGATGGAGGAAAATAGTTCTGTCAGTGAGCACATACTCACTATGTCTGGGTTACATAACCGCTTGACTCAGTTGGGAGTTAATCTCCCAGATGACGCGGTCATTGACAGAATCCTCCAGTCGCTTCCACCAAGCTACAAGAGCTTTGTGATGAACTTCAATATGCAGGGGATGGAAAATACCATTCCTGAAGTATTAGCTATGCTGAAATCAGCAGAGGTAGAAGTCAAGAAGGAACATCAAGTGTTGATGGTCAATAAAACCACTAAGTTCAAGAAGGGCAAGGGTAAAAAGAACTTCAAGAAGGACGGCAAGGGAGTTGCCGCGCCCGACAAGCAAGCTGCCGGGAAGAAGCCAAAGAATGGACCCAAGCCCGAGACTGAGTGCTTTTATTGCAAGGAAAGTGGTCACTGGAAGCGGAACTGCCCCAAATACTTAGCGGACAAGAAGGCCGGCAAAACTAAAGGTATATGTGATATACATGTAATTGATGTGTACCTTACCAGTACTCGTAGTAGCTCCTGGGTATTTGATACCGGTGCGGTTGCTCACATTTGTAACTCAAAACAGGAGCTGCGGAATAAACGGAGACTGGCGAAGGACGAGGTGACGATGCACGTCGGGAATGGTTCCAAGGTCGATGTGATCGCCGTCGGCACGCTACCTCTACATTTACCTACGGGATTAGTTTTGAACCTCAATAATTGTTATTTAGTGCCAAGTTTGAGCATGAACATTGTATCAGGATCTTGTTTAATTCGAGATGGCTACTCATTTAAATCCGAGAATAATGGTTGTTCTATTTATATGAGAGATATGTTTTATGGTCATGCTCAGATGGTGAATGGTTTATTCTTTATGAATCTCGAGCGTAATGCTACACATATTCATAGTGTAAGTACCAAAAGATGTAAGATTGATAATGATAGTCCCACATACTTGTGGCACTGCCGCCTTGGTCACATAGGTGTCAAACGCATGAAGAAGCTCCATGCTGATGGACTTTTAGAGTCTCTTGATTATGAATCATTTGACACGTGCGAACCATGCCTCATGGGTAAAATGACCAAGACTCCGTTCTCAAGAACAATGGAGCGAGCAACCAACTTATTGGAAATCATACATACTGATGTGTGCGGTCCAATGAGTGTTGAGGCTCGCGGTGGCTATCGTTATGTTCTCACCCTCACTGATGACTTGAGTAGATATGGGTATGTCTACTTAATGAAACACAAGTCTGAGCCCTTTGAAAAGTTCAAGGAATTTCAGAGTGAAGTTGAAAATCAACGTGACAGGAAAATCAAGTTCCTGCGATCAGATCGTGGAGGAGAATACTTGAGTCACGAGTTTGGTACACACTTAAGAAAATGTGGAATAGTTTCACAACTCACGCCGCCTGGAACACCTCAGCGTAATGGTATGTCTGAACGTCGTAATCGCACTCTATTAGATATGGTGCGATCTATGATGTCTCTTGCCAATTTACCACTATCTTTTTGGGGCTATACTTTAGAGACTGCCGCATTCACTTTAAATAGGGCACCGTCGAAATCCGTTGAGACGACACCGTTTGAATTATGGTTTGGGAAGAAACCTAAGCTGTCGTTTCTAAAAGTTTGGGGATGCGATGCTTATGTCAGGAAACTTCAACCTGAAAAGCTCGAACGCAAATCGGAAAAATGCGTCTTCGTAGGATACCCTAAAGAAACTATTGGGTATATCTTCTACCTCAGATCCGAAGGCAAGATCTTTGTTGCCAAGAATGGGTCTTTTCTAGAGAAAGAGTTTCTCTCGAAAGAAGTAAGTGGGAGGAAAGTAGAACTTTATGAAGTATTACCTCTTGAACCGGAAAATGGCGCAACTCAAGAAAATGTTCCTGAGGTGCCTGCACCGACTAGAGAGGAAGTTATTGATGATGATCAAGATACTTCTGATCAAGCTCCTACTGAAATTCGAAGGTCCACAAGGACACGTTCCGCACCAGAGTGGTACGGCAACCCTGTCTTGGAAATCATGTTGTTAGACAACGATGAACCTTCGAACTATGAAGAAGCGATGGCGGGCCCGGATTCCGACAAATGGCTAGAAGCCATGAAATCCGAGATAGGATCCATGTATGAAAACGAAGTATGGACTTTGACTGACTTGCCCGTTGAACGGCGAGCCATAGAAAATAAATGGATCTTTAAGAAGAAGACAGACACGGGTGGTAATGTGACCATCTATAAAGCTCGGCTTCTCACTAAGGGTTATCGACAAGTTCAAGGGGTTGACTACGATGAGACTTTCTCACCGGTAGCGAAGCTGAAGTCCGTCCGAATCATGTTAGCAATTGCCGCATTTTATGATTATGAGATATGGCAGATGGACGTCAAAACGGCATTCCTTAATGGTTTCCTTAAGGAAGAATTGTATATGATGCAGCCGGAAGGTTTTGTCGATCCTAAGAATGCTGACAAGGTGTGCAAGCTCCAATGCTCGATTTATGGGCTGGTGCAAGCATCTCGGAGTTGGAACATTCGCTTTGATGAGATGATCAAAGCGTTTGGGTTTACGCAGACTTATGGAGAAGCCTGCGTTTACAAGAAAGTGAGTGGGAGCTCTGTAGCATTTCTCATATTATATGTAGATGACATACTTTTGATGGGAAATGATATAGAACTCTTGGACGGCATTAGGGCCTACTTGAATAAAAGTTTTTCAATGAAGGACCTTGGTGAAGCTGCTTATATATTAGGCATCAAGATCTATAGAGATAGATCAAGACGCCTCATAGGTCTTTCACAAAGCACATACCTTGATAAGATATTGAAGAAATTCAATATGGATCATTCTAAGAAGGGGTTCTTGCCTGTGTTACAAGGTGTGAAATTGAGCTCGGCTCAATGTCCGACCACGGCAGAAGATATAGAAGAGATGATTGTCATCCCCTATGCCTCAGCCATAGGTTCTATTATGTATGCCATGCTGTGTACCAGACCTGATGTAAACCTTGCCGTAAGTTTGGTAGGAAGGTACCAAAGTAATCCCGGCAAGGAACACTGGACATTGGTCAAGAATATCCTGAAGTACCTGAAAAGGACTAAGGAAATGTTTCTCGTTTATGGAGGTGACGAAGAGCTCGTCGTAAAGGGTTACGTCGACGCTAGCTTCGACACAGATCTGGATGACTCAAAGTCACAAACCGGATACGTGTATATTTTTAATGGTGGGGCAGTAAGCTGGTGCAGTTGCAAGCAGAGCGTCGTGGCGGGATCTACATGTGAAGCGGAGTACATGGCAGCCTCGGAGGCAGCACATGAAGCAATTTGGGTGAAGGAGTTCATCACCGACCTAGGAGTCATACCCAATGCGTCGGGGCCGATCAAGATCTTCTGTGAAAACACTGGAGCTATTGCTCTTGCAAAGGAGCCCAGGTTTCACAAGAAGACAAGGCACATCAAGCGTCGCTTCAACTCCATTCGTGAAAATGTTCAAGATGGAGACATAGAGATTTGTAAAGTACATACAGACCTGAATGTAGCAGATCCGTTGACTAAACCTCTCCCTAGAGCAAAACATGATCAACACCAGAATTCCATGGGTGTTCGATTCATCACAATGTAACTAGATTATTGACTCTAGTGCAAGTGGGAGACTGTTGGAAATATGCCCTAGAGGCAATAATAAAAGCATTATTATTATATTTCTTTGTTCATGATAATTGTCTTTATTCATGCTATAAATGTATTATCCGGAAATCGTAATACACGTGTGAATAATAGACACCAACATGTCCCTAGTAAGCCTCTAGTTGACTAGCTCGTTGATCAACAGATAGTCATGGTTTCCTGACTATGGACATTGGATGTCACTGATAACGAGATCACATCATTAGGAGAATGATGTGATGGACAAGACCCAATCCTAAACATAGCACAAGATCGTATAGTTCGTTTGCTAGAGTTTTCCAATGTCAAGTATCTTTTCCTTAGACCATGAGATCGTGTAACTCCCGGATACCGTAGGAGTGCTTTGTGTGTGCCAAACGTCACAACGTAACTGGGTGACTATAAAGGTATACTACGGGTATCTCCGAAAGTGTCTGTTGGGTTGACATGGATCAAGACGGGGATTTGTCACTCTGTATGACGGAGAGGTATCACTGGGCCCACTTAGTAATGCATCATCATAATGAGCTCAAAGTGACCAAGTGTTTGGTCACGGGATCATGCATTACGGTACGAGTAAAGTGACTTGCTGGTAACGAGATTGAACGAGGTATTGGGATACCGACGATCGGATCTCGAGCAAGTAACATACCGATTGACAAAGGGAATTGTATACGGGGTTGTTTGAATCCTCGACATCGTGGTTCATCCGATGATATCATCGAGGAGCATGTGGGAGCCAACATGGGTATCCAGATCCCGCTGTTGGTTATTGACTGGAGAGCGATCTCGGTCATGTCTACATGTCTCCCGAACCCGTAGGGTCTACACACTTAAGGTTCGGTGATGCTAGGGTTGTAGGGATATGTATATGCAGTAACCCGAATGTTGTTCGGAGTCCCGGATGATATCCCGGACGTCACGAGGAGTTCCGGAATGGTCCGGAGGTAAAGAATTATATATAGGAAGTACTATTTCGGCCATCGGGACAAGTTTCGGGGTTATCGGTATTGTACCGGGACCACCGGAAGGGTCCCGGGGGCCCACCGGGTGGGGCCACCTGTCCCGGGGGGCCACATGGGTTGTAGGGGGTGCGCCTTGGCCTACATGGGCAAAGGCACCAGCCCCAAGAGGCCCATGCGCCTAGGGTTTCAAGGAGGAAGAGTCCTAGGAGGGGAAGGCACCTCCTAGGTGCCTTGGGGAGGAGGGATTCCTCCCCCTTGGCCGCACCCCCCTAGGAGATTGGATCTCCTAGGGCCGGCGCCCCCCCTTGGCCCTCCTATATATAGTGGGGGAAGGAGGTCTTTCATCCCACACCTTTGGTTGCCTCCTTCTCCCTCTCCAACACCTCCTCCTCCTCCATAGTGCTTGGCGAAGCCCTGCCGGAGTACTGCAGCTCCATCATCACCACGCCGTCGTGCTGCTGCTGGTGCCATCTCCCTCAGCCTCTCCTTTCCCCTTGCTGGATCAAGAAGAAGGAGACGTGGCTGTTCCGTACGTGTGTTGAACGCGGAGGTGCCGTCCGTTCGGTGATAGGATCTTCGGTGATTCGAATCACGTCGAGTGCGACTCCCTCATCCACGTTCTTTGAACGCTTCCGCTCGCGATCTACAAGGTACGTAGATGCATCTAATCATTCGTTGCTAGATGAACTCCTAGATGGATCTTGGTGAAACCGTAGGAAAATTTTTGTTTTCTGCAACGTTCCCCAACACTTGAAGCCGGCTCCAGACCCCTTGAGCCGCCACATTCAGCTCGCCAGTCCCCCCGCTGGGAGTCCACTCGGACGTGGCGGTGCTGGCCGCCTCCAGATCCTCCGCTGACTGGCCTGCGCCCGCGACTCGGCGCGACTCCGGCGGAGCGGCGCCTCCCCTTGCGCGCCGACGCGTCTCCGGCTGCACCTCGAGGCCGGCTCCGCCCTCCGACTCACCCCCGGCCGGCTCCTCTAGCGCCGCTGACGATTGGCCGCCTTGGCCCTCCCCGGTTGGCGCTGCCAGCGGCGCTCTCCCCGCGAAGACCACGGGGTCCTCCCTCCTCTCCATCAGCGGCGGGTCTTGGACGATTTCCTCCACCAAGGGCAATGGGGTGTCAGGGGCCACGGCTCAGAGGGGAATGGTGAGCAGCGGAGGCTGGTTGCGCGAACCCTCTGCCTCCGTTCCCGCGGTCGCCGCCTCCGCCTTGGCCTTGGCTACCGCGTCGGCCTGCTCCCTCGCCGCCTGGGCGGCCGCTTTTTCCGCCGCCTCACGCTCCTCCCGCACCTCGTGGGTGTTCCGCTCCGTGGCCTCCCTGAGGTCGGCGTGGGGGTCCACGCGGCGGGAGCTCGAAGACCCTCCAGTCGGCCCAACTACGGAGGCGCCCGGACCCCGCTCAAGGGAAAGCGGCGCCCTGTCCAGCAAGCGGGAAAAGGTTAGGAAGAATGTTTGAGCAAGAGAGAACGATGAAAAGCAAAATATGTCCAAGCATTCGACGACTTACGCTGAGACCGCCTGAGGCTGCTTCACCGCCTTGCGGAAGCGGGCCGCTTTCGCGGCTGCCTCATCTCGTTTGGTCGCCGCGGTGGAGGCTTTGGACTTCTTCGGCCGATTGCCGAAGAGGCCTAACACGGCCCGGCGCTTCTGGGCGCCGCCGCCGGCAGCCGGCGCGGTGGACGAGCCCGCGCCCTGATGGTCAGCCGCCGGCTGGCGACGCGGGGCGACTTCGTCTTCGAAATCATTCGGCCAGTCCTCGAAGCTGGCGGTGAGCCTTGTGCCCCCGGGCTCGGCGTCGTCCCCCACGACGGCGTCTTCCATGACGGCCGCCCCCAAGTCCGGGTCGTCGACGTCGTCCACCGTGCGGTCGGGGGCGTACTGGCGTTCTATCCCTGCTGCCCCGGTCGTCGGCGGGAGAAGAGGGTTCTGCTAAGAAGAACCGACCGATCAAAAGTCGGCCATCATAAAGCCGGCTACCAACGAAAAGAAGAAAGAGAAGAAATCTTACCACGGGCGGAGGGTTGGCGCGAGAATACGGCGCCTTGCCGTATCGCCAGTCCTCGGCGAGCTTGCAATTGGAGATATAATTTACCATATATGACACCTCTGCATGAGGCATCTCCCTGGTGCTCAGTCGGCTTGGGTCGAAGCGGCTGCTCATCTGACACATCATGTGGGGTCGGCTTTGGAGAGGAGATATCCGGCGCTCCACGAAGGCGGCCACCAAGTAGGCCCCGCTCAGGCCTTCCGACTGGATCATCACCCGAAGCCGGGAGACGGCAGCGTTCCCGGCCTAAGACAATGACCTGGACCGGAAACTCCATGAGGGCTGCCTCCCAGCCGGCAGGCCGGCTACGTAAGCCGGCAGGTTGACGTGGTCTCCTTGCTCGGCGACGTTCTTCACGTAGAAGTACGACTTCTGCCAGATCTTCACCGACTGGACCAGGGGGATGGGCGGGAACGGATTGTTCTCACCCGACCTCCTCATGGCGATGAAGGCCCCGCAGGGGGCGGGCACGCCTGCGACGACGGTGCCGAGTTTGCTCTGGAAGAATTCCCCCCAGAGCTCTAGCATGGGGAGCAGCCCCAAGAAACCTTTGCAGAGAGAGACGAAGGCCGACAGCAGCATCACTGCATTGGGCGTGAGGTGATGTGGCTGAAGGTTGTAGAATTCGAGGAAGGAGCGCAGGAACCCGCTCGCCGGAAGGCCGAAGCCGCGTAGGAAGTGCGAGCGGAAGACGACCCGCTCGCCCTCCTCCGGTGCCGGCGAGATCTCCGTCTCTGGCGCCAGGCGGACCTGCACGAGGTTGGCGTCGGGCAGGCGCCAAGTCTGGCGGAGGAACGCAACATGGTCCTCATGGACGTTGGAGCCGTCCCATGAGCTCGACAGCGCCATGGGAGGAAGACGATGTGGCGGCACGGCGGCGCTGAGACGGGAAGCTGCGGCGGCAACGAGAGGAAGAAAGGAGAACGAGAAGGGGCGGGGCAAGAGAGAGCGTGTGAACCTCTGTCTCTCCCCCTCCTCCTCCTATTTATAGGCTCGCGTGGCGGAGCCGAGGAGGCGCGGCGTGGGGAAATGTGGGGATCGATCGTGCCCATTCCCCCACATCCCGCATTTATTGCGCCCTAACGGCGAAATAAAATCGCCACGGGAAGGCGAGCGGTCCACCTGGGCCGCAGAAGATCAGCGTTCGGGCCGAGGCCTAGGAGTGGCGGGCCCGGGCCTGCGGCGGCGTCCCGTCGCGCGCGTGCGATGGCAGGGTCTCGCTGCCACGTGTCCCGCGGGAGGGCCCGCGGTCAGCACGCGGGTCGACCACTTTCCCGCCTGCAAGACGCAGGGCTCCCCGAAATCAGCATACATCAGCAAAGCCAGCTCTTCAGGATAGGAAGCTGACCAAGCTTCTCGTCCCTTTGTCCGCCTCGAATCTCGATCAGCTTCGGGGACTACTGTCGGAGTAAATAGCCATGGGTAGCCTAGCCGGCTTCCCCTGGCCCTTCTGAAAAAATTACGAGCCCGCCCGGCCCTCAAGAATCCAAGACATGGGGCCGCCTTCCCCTTGCTGGCTGTCACCCAGGCCGGCTTTCGGAAGGCGGCCCGACTTTAGCCCTCATAAAGAAAGCCATGGGAGGCCGACTCCAAGAAGCCGGCCGCGAGGAGGCCGACTCCAAGAAGCCGTCTCCCATAAAGCGGTCGAGACCGTACCCTCAAAGTTTGCATCCACCTAACGGCGATGAGACGGGGCGTGGCTACAGTAAAGCCTGCCACCCCCGAATCATGGAGCACACCTGGCACAGTGCGCCGTATGGAGTGGCCATGACCCGTCCGGCACGGCACTGTTGCCATGTTGACCCTGATGTCACCCACGACGGGCCGCCAGCGCGGCCCACGGGCGGTGGGCCCCTTCGGGCAGAGAGACACCCGAAGGCGGCCGGGCCTCCCCCAGTCGGCCCGAGACGGGGCCAGCTCCCCGCAGCCAGCTCGCTTCCCCCCTCGAAGAAGACGCCCCATTAGGGAGACAAGACGCGGTAAGCCTACAGTGATCGCCCGCAGGACGGCGGCACTGTAGCCATGCTTACCTCGACGAAGCCCTCGTCATCAGGTTGAGGTAACAGTAACCAGCCACCGACAAGACCCTTGGCAGTGGGGCCTGTCTGTCGCCAAGGAGTTGGCAGCCGGCGGGACCCACCAACCGGCGGGCCCCAGCAGTCGGCACAGAAGCCGGCGAGTGCAGTCACAGACGGCTGGGCCCCGCGCCCAGTCGGATTACCATTGTACCCCCGGGGGGTAGGCCTATATAAACCCCCCGGGGCACCCATGCAAAGGGTTCGACCCCCAGCTAGTTTTAGACACCACGCAAGCAGAAGAAGCAAGCTAGCCGTGGCCTTCTTCCTCCTCCCACCGAACAGCTCAAGGAGCATTGTGTAGCTACTTGTCCATCTAGTGATCATGCGGAGACCCCGCAGAGCAGCAGTAGGGGTGTTATCTCCACGGAGAGCCCCGAAGCTGGGTAAGATTCGCCGGCGTGCATGTCTTTGCCTCATCCCGTTTCCAGGCACCGGCGACGTCTCACTGGCTCCCACAATGATAAGCCACCCGTTGGCATATGTCGCACCTACCACCCGACAGGAAGTGTGACCATTTCAATTGGATTTCATTCATTCATTTTGTTCGGATGTTAAGACTATATGTTGCAATTTCGATCCATTTGATTCAGCTTGAATATATGTCTGTCAAGATGCTAACGGATGTCACCCTCTTCAGGATGGCTCCTCCAACGCGTTAGAATCCTGAACCGCCACCACCACCTCCACCTCCGGAGGCATGGCAAGCTGTGATGGCCGCTACCAATTGTCAGGACCGGATTTTCGGGATATAAATTTCCCAGAAAATGGCCCTTGTGCTCACCAGCCCCAGGATTACTGTTAGCTGATGAGGCACCAACTTGATACAGAAATTCCAAGCAAGGTACATAATATGTAGTACAAGACCATTCTGGCTTATGGGTACAACAATTTGTTTCTAGTGGTTGATGGCGGAAGCGGTTTGCGGATCATCAGCGTCTATGGGACTCCATTTCCCACAGGAACAGCTGACCAGGATAACTCCTATGTTCACGAGGCTACTATCACCATTGCGTAGGTTCTGGGGCTGTCATCACAACGCTCCTCTCCACGCAAGAAATCTGGCCAAGACAATAGCCAGGGACAAGCCAGTGAGTACTTTGAATGTACTCGCAAACATTAAGAACACAGGTATAATATAGCCACTGATAATCATGTTTTGAAATATTCTATGATCACTTCGTCAGTTATGAAATAAGGTTCATGATGCACGCAAGCAGATCATTCAAATAAAACATGAGTAAACAATCAGGGAGTAGAAATGGAAAGCACCGATCGGGTGTCTAAAGTGACGCCTCGAAAGGATAATAATATGAAGCATGCCTCAGTCGGGCATCTGAGCGACACCACATAAAGGGCTTGTATATAAAAGGAATAACAAGCATGCCACAGTCGGGCGTCTGTGCGACACCACATATAGGGCTTATAAGTAAATGAAATGACAAGCATGCCACAGTCGGGCGTCTGAGCGACACCACATAAAGGGCTTATATATAAAAATAATCACAGTGAATATCCAGGAGGTGGAACCGTCCCAGGGATACTCATTAATTTCAAATAATACAATTGATTAGTCCACAATAATAATAATCATAATCATCATATGTCACAGGTCATAATCAATGTTCTGGTTTAGTAGTTTTCCTCTGAAGACCGACACTAAGACCGACACTTGACCCATCCCAGACTGTAGTCCTTAACCATGGACACGGCTATTCAAATAGATATATCTCTGCAGAGGGTGTACTCTTTACCCACGAGTAACGGATTCCTTTAGTCCATCGGAACTAATTCCGTCTACGGTCTTTTAGCCGAAAACATGCCTGACTCGCACACACCAGCTTAACTTTACTCGTGTCTGGAATCACCCACGACACCCGTTAAGCAAAACTCTGAGTGGGGAGGCTACAACCTCGCTTAGCATGGGATCAAACTTATATCGCGCGCTCTAAGGGGTGCCCCCCTCTTGGTCCCAACCGGAAACACCCATGCCCCCGGACCAGGTGGCATGCCTACCGGATGCAGTCAGTATCTTCCACCATGGCCTCTCTGTACGGTGTGTGCTAGGACAGGGGTTGACAACTTACTGAACCGTACTCTACCTACGACAGGGACAAGTGGCAGCACGAAACAAGTATGGGGGTTACTGGAACAAGACTCGATCTACGGCCGACTCAGGAGGTTTAAGCATTCCTGCATGGTTAGCTCAAGAATTATATTTCACATCCATCAGACAGAACCACCACTCATCATACCTCCCCATGCCCCACCGGTCATAATCGTCTCGACGAGGGACAAGCTCGTGTATACCCAAGACAGAGGCTTTCCCGGATCCTTCCCGGTAGGCATGAGAGGCATATGAGGGGGATTTCTATCACAAACATATCAAATGCCAACAGCATGAAATCATCAATATGCATTATGATCGTATCATCGCATAGAATAACGAAATCTCCGGGACAAGATGGGGTTGCAACCGTATCAACAACGCAAGACAATATTATGCCAGGGTTCAGAATGCTTGCCTTCAAGTTTTGGAGAGGCAGGGTGCATTCCAAAACTTTTGAAAGTTTTCTTCTCCTTCTCCAAAAATCCTATTTAAAAGAAATATTCAAATAACACATGCTTTAAAAATAGTACCAAAATTTGTCCTAATTATTTTTGAAATAAATCTTAAAATAAACTAGGTGGAATTTGAGAGAGGTAGGAAAAAGAATCAATTCATTTGGAGTTTTATTTAAAAAGATATAGCCAGTCAAAGTTTCAGTCAAAATCTGTTTTTAAAATAAAACAGAAAAGAAAACGGTTCATACAGAATACGCCTTCGAAACAGAGAAAACGCACCTAGCAGAGTACGCCTTCACTTAAGACGGCACGCGACGGCGTAGGGTCGTAGACAGGGGGGCCCGTGCTGTGAGGTTCATCCCCCTCCCTCCCGCTTTCCTGGCCAGGGAGCAGAGGCGAGCTCCGGCGATGCCAGTCGGCGGAAGGCTACTCCCCACGGGGTACTAGGCACGGGGATAGGTTCCCCATGAGCTAGCAGTCCTCTTGATGGTCACGACTGCCGAAGTGGTGGACAGGGTCACCAGCGGCGAGCTCCGAGGCGGACGGAGGTTTCAGGTTGGTTTGGGGATTCGGTCTACGGTGGCTCTCGATCAGAATTAAGGGATGAGACGGCTCCGCTGGGTCAAGGAAAGACTAGAGGCGGCGAGTATGGGGTCGGAGGGGCTCTGGCTGCGAAGTAACCAACCGAAGTGCGGCGGCGGCTGCGCTTGCCGGAGACGAGGATGACGACCTCCTCCGGTCAGACTACTGCGAGGGGAGCTGGCTACGGTTGACTTGAGGCTATTGACGAGTGCAAGGGAGGCCGGGGCGCTATTTATAGCAGGGCAGCGTCGGTTCCCGACGGTAGCCGTGGATAAGCTCGACGGTGCGCTTACTACTGTCGCTGGAGGCAATGTGGTGATAGCCGGCTGGCTTCAGGGGCTAACGACAAACTCTCCACTGTCCAAGGAGGCGAGCTGGTGCGCTGCGGTGGTTTGGGCGGTGCCGACCTGGGCAGGGGCGGTTGTCGACGCCTGTGTGCTGCCAAAAAGGCTCGCTGCGGCGGCACTGCGAGGAGTCAGGGGTGGGGGCCAGGCGGCTCTGCAGTGAGGGAGAGGTCGGGCGCGACGGCTGGGAGAGGGGAGAGGCCAGAACGGGCGCGGGGGTGGCAGCAGTGGGACGCGGCGGCTCGGTGTGCGCGTGTGCAAAACGTGCGCTCTGTGCGCGCCCAGAGCGTGCACGCCAAGCGTTGGGCGAAATGCCAAGGCAGGCTAGGTGGCTTGGGTGGGGCTGGGGATTAGCAGGTCTAGGTTGGAGGCAGTTAGGAGCTTAGTGGACATGCCAGTATGTCCAGAGGGGCAAGATCACAGTGCAAAACTAAAATCATGCCAAAACTGTCCATGCACTCAAGGTGTTTGACAGAATGTCAAGGGCATCTAGGCAACTCTTGGAGTGGCCAAAATCTCCAGATCAGGGTCTCTCTAGATGTAGGTGATGATGGTAAGGTCATTTGGGCAAAACCAGAAACTTGCTAGTGCAAGTTTTGCAAATCTTCTGTTTTGGACAGAAAGAAAAATGCCTCATTGCATGCACTTAAAATCCTCCAATGGGTCCACTCTCCTGGACATAAGGGTTTTGTAGGGTGGTCTTTAAGCAGGAAAAAGAATCATGGGTAAAGGAGCAAGTTAAAATATGGTTGCAGTACAAATCATCAAGTTGGACCAGAATGGAAATGAGGTTGAATCACTCAAATTTTTCAAAGGATATAACTGGGTTTTTGCATAAAGTTGAATAAAATACTCCTATTAACATCCCATAATTTTGGTGGGAGTTTTAAAGAAATATTTAAATAGGTTGCAGTGCAAAATTGCCCACTGGACCAGATTTGAAAAAAAGGGAAGAGGTCAAAATATCCAATGAATGAAATATATTTTTGCATAAAAGTGATTTAAAAACATCACATGACATCTCCAAATTTTGGTTGGAATTTTATATAAATTTATCAAATGGTTGTAGTTCAAAAAGAGCTCCAAAACTAATGAAAAACCACTTTAAGGAATAAAGCTCAAAGAGAAATAGTTATGCAAATAAATCCATTGATAATGGGAATGTTTTTCTTGGAAGGGGCAAACAAGTCCAATAATATATTTGGAAAGTTTTCACTTGGGGTAAAAAAACTCCATAATAATAAGGAAAAGAATGGCTCTGAAATCAAAAGAAAATCCAGAAAATAAAAGTTTAAGTTTCCTGGCAAAATTTTAATTAATAAAACAAGGTTGAAATTTTGGGGGTGTCACACCAATGCAAACACGCAACTGATCATGCAACTCTTGCAAGAGCGCAACCAAGGGAATCAAGGCCATGGCAACAATCAGAATCAGTTTGCTACACTCAACCAGTTCCTCGCTAACCAGCCAAAGACCTTCAGTAACTGTGTCGAGGCAACAGATGCTAATGATTGGCTCGTGGATATCTGCAAGCATTTCGAGTGCAGCAACGTCAGGCCTAAGGACTGTGTCAAGTTTGCCTCGTTCCAACTCAAAGACCAAGCTGCAGAGTGGTATCAGCAATACAAAGATTCCAAAGGAGGTCGTGTGATTACCTGGATGAATTCCGTCAAGACTCCAAAGCTCACCACATTCCTCAGAGTGTTGTTGAGAGCAAGCATGAGGAGTTCCGCAACCTGAAGCAAGGCAGCTTGTCTGTTTACCAGTATAACATCAGTTCAGCAAGACGTCCCTGACGAGAAGAGCATGATTTATCAGTTCAGAGGTGGCCTGAGAGAAGATCTCCAACTAGCTCTCGTGTTTTTTGAGCCGCGGAAGTACGATGAGTTCTACAACATGGCACTGAAACAAGAGACTTCTCAACTCAAGTGCGATGCTTCCAAGAAGCGAGTCAGGGAGGTAACTCCTTCTTCCTCAACTCAAGTGGCAACTAAGCAGCAAAAGTATTGGTTGCCTCCTCCTCCTCCGTTCCGTCAGCCTTATCAGCAGAAGAGCAAAGGTGGCAATGGATCTTCCCACCCACCCAACCCAGGCTTTCAGAACAAGACTTCGTCTCAAGCTCCAAGATCAAGTGCTCCGTATCACCGTCCGCCTTCAGAGGTCACGTGCAACAAGTGTCAGCAGAAGGGTCACTATGCCAACAAATGCTTCAATCAGAGGCGTCTTCCTCCTCCTCCCGTGAGATCTGCTAGTACCACAGTGGTCAAGCCTAATCCCAAGTTTGCAAAGGTCAACATGGTGAACGCAGCTCAGGCAGAGGACTCGTCAGATGTGATTATGGGTAACCTTCTTGTTAATGATATTCCTGCAAAAGTTCTTTTTGACACTGGTGCATCGCATTGTTTCATCTCGAGACCTTTTGCATCTAAGCATGATTTGGTTACTCAAGTTTTGCCGAGACCTTTGGCTATTGTTTCTCCGGCCCGACAAATGACTTCTTGAGTTTTCGTTCCCGATGTCTCTATCACGTTGGGCGACTATAAGTTCTTGTCTTCTCCTAATGTCCTTGGTGACTCGGATATCGATCTTATTCTCGGAATGGACTGGCTTTCTAAGCACAAGGCTCAGCTTGATTGTGCTGCCAGGCAGATTCAATTGCACATTCATCTGAGGATGTAATCGTCTTTGCCGCTCGTGATGATACCATTCGACTGTTTTCTCTCAACGAGAAGGGCGAGCTGGATGCCATCTCTCAAATTCCAGTCATTTGCGAATATCAAGACGGCTTTCCAGAAGAGCTTCCAGGAATGCCTCCGCACCGGCCAGTTGAATTCGTCATCGATCTTGAGCCTGGCACGGAACCTGTTTGCAAACGTCCTTACAAGCTTGGACCTGAAGAGTTGAAGGAGCTAAAGAAACAACTCGATATTCAAGAGTGAATGGGTCTCATCCGACCAAGTTCTTCTCCATGGGGTTGTGGTGTTCTTTTTGTCAAGAAGAAGGATGGAACAGACCGACTTTGTGTTGACTACCGTCCATTGAACAAGAAGACCATAAAGAACAAGTACCCACTTCCCAACATCAATGAGCTTTTCGAACAACTCAAAGGTGCTCAAGTATTCTCCAAGCTTGATCTCCATATGGGCTATCATCAGATTCGCATTCGTGAAGAAGATATCCCCAAGACAACATTTAGAACAAGCTATGGTTCATATGAATACACTGTCATGTCTTTCGGCCTTGTCAATGCTCCTCCAACATTCTCCCGCATGATGAACTTCATCTTCAACGCCTACACAGATGACTTCGTCTTGGTCTACCTCGATGACATTTTGGTCTTTTCCAAGAACAAGGAGGATCATGCCAAGAACTTAAGGTTGGTGCTGGATAAACTCAGAGAACATCAGTTCTATGCGGAGTTTTCAAAGTGCGAGTTTTGGCTCAATGAGGTTCTCTACCTTGGGCATATCATCTCCGCCAAGGGCATAGCTGTTAATCCTGAGAAGGTGTCTGCAATTGTGAATTGGGAACCACCTCAGAATGTGAAGCAACTCCGCAGCTTCCTTGGGCTCGCAAGCTATTGTCGAAGGTTCGTTGAGAACTTCTCTAAGATTGTGAAGCCTCTTTCCAACCTTCTCCAGAAGCATGTGAAGTATGTTTGGTCGCCTGAATGTGACATCACTTTCAACACCCTAAAAGAGAAGTTAGTCACTGCTCCAGTTCTGACTCCTCCTGATGAATCCAAACCGTTCGAGGTCTTCTGTGATGCTTCCCTTCAAGGTCTTGGTGCAATGTTGATGCAAGAGAAGAAAGTTGTGGCCTATACCTCTCGCCAATTGAAGCCCAATGAAAAAAACTACCCCACTCACGACCTCGAGTTGGCGGCAGTCGTCCATGCTCTTTTAACATGGAGACATCTCTTGTTGGGAAGAAAAGTGGACATCTTCACTGATCACAAGAGTCTCAAGTACATCTTCACTCAGCCCAACCTCAACCTCAGGCAGACTCGTTAGGTCGAAATGATTCAAGAGTATAATCCGAGTATTGAATATACTCCAGGCAAGGCCAATGTAATTGCTGACGCATTAAGCAGGAAGGCTTACTGCAACATTTTGATTCTCAAGCCTTACCAACCAGAGCTTTGTGAAGCCTTCCGCAAACTAAATCTCCAAGTTGTTCCTCAAGGATTCCTTGCCAACCTCCAAGTCTCTCCTACTTTGGAAGATCAGATTCGCGAGGCTCAACTTCTTGATGCTATGGTGAAGAAGGTGAAGATTGGGATTGCCAAGAGTCAACCCAAGTACAAGTGCTATCGTCTTGATGACAAGGATACTCTGTTCTTCGAGGATCGCATTGTTGTTCCTAAAGGTGACCTTCATAAAGTCATTATGAACGAGGCTCACAATTCACTCCTCTCCATTCACCCTGGAAGTACAAAGATGTACCAGGACCTCAAGTAGTCGTATTGGTGGACTCGAATGAAGCGCGAGATTGATCAGTTCGTGAATGAATGTGATGTCTGCAGAAGAGTGAAAGCAGAACACCAATGACCAGCTGGTCTCCTCCAACCTCTTGCCATTCCAGAATGGAAGTTTGACCATATTGAGATGGACTTTGTGACTGGATTTCCAAAGTCCAAGCATGGCAATGATGCTATCTTTGTTGTCATCGACAAGCTCACCAAAGTGGCTCATTTTCTTCCTATCAAAGAATCTATCACAGCAGCTCAGTTGGCAGAGCTATATACCGCCAGGATTGTCTCTCTGCACGGCATTCCGCAGTTGATATCGTCAGATTGTGGCAGCATCTTTACCTCTAAGTTCTGGGATTCTTTTCAGAAGGCCATGGGCACCAACATTCGCTTCAGCACAGCTTTTCATCCTCAAACCAGTGGCCAAGTCGAGCGAGTCAATCAAATTCTTGAAGATATGCTCAGGGCATGTGTCATTTCTTTTGGTATGAAGTGGGAAGATTGTCTTCCATATGCCGAGTTCTCCTACAACAACAGCTTCCAAGCGAGTTCGGGCAAGGCCCCATTCGAGATTCTCTATGGAAGGAAGTGTCGTACTCCTCTTAATTGATCAAAGACTGGTGAACGTCAACTTCTTGGCAATGACTTGATCACAGAGGCTGAAGAAATGTGCAAAGTCATTCGTGAAAATCTCAAAGCCGCGCAATCGTGCCAGAAGAGTTACTATGATAGCAAACATCGTGACTTGGCTTTCGAGATCGGAGACCATGTCTACCTCCGCGTCTCTCCAACGAAAGGTACTCGTCGCTTCGGTATCAAAGGGAAGCTTGCCCCTAGATACATGGGTCCTTTCAAGATCATTGGCAAAAGAGGCGATCTCGCCTATCAACTTGAGCTTCCGTCCAACTTTGCAAATGTGCACGACGTGTTTCACATGTCTCAACTCTGCAAGTGTTTCAAGACTCCTGACCACACCATCAACTTTGAAGAGATTGATCTCCAAGAAGACATGTCTTATCATGAGCATCCCGTTGCTATTCTTGAAGAAACTGAGCGCAAGACTCGCAACAAGTCTATCAAATTCCTGAAAGTCAAGTGGTCACATCATTCCGACCGTGAAGCCACCTGGGAACGCGAGGACCACCTCCGTTCTGAGTACCCGGAGTTTTTCCAGTCCTAGATCTCGGGACGAGATCCTTTCGTAATGGTGGAGTGTTGTAACACCCCGTATGTAACTTGCCATATTTGTATTCCAACTCTTACCATTTTCGGCACTAAGTTATGTTATTTCCTTATTGTCGGGTTTTTGTCTCCGTGTGCTTTTGTCTTTATCATGCATTTCATATCATGTCATCATGTGCATCGCATTTGCATACATGTTCATCTCATGCATCCGAGCTTTTTCCCCGTTGTCCGTTTTGCATTCCGGCGCTCCTATGTCCTCCGGTGTCCCCTTTTACCTCTTTTCGTGTGCGGGTATTAAACGTTCTCGGATTGGACCGAGACTTGCCAAGCAGCCTTGGTTTACTACCGGTAGACCGCCTATCAAATTTCGTGCCATTTGGACTTCGTTTGATACTCCAACGGTTAACCGAGGAGCCGAGAAGGCCTCGTGGTTGTTGCAGCCCAACACCCCTCCAAAGTGGCTCAAAACCCACCTAAACCCCCTCCATCATCTAGATTGTTTGATCACGATCGCGTGGCCGAAAACCGTGCTCAATTTGGAGCCTCCTAGCTCCTCCTACCTATAAAAAGGTCTCTTCCCCGAAAATCTTGGGTCATTCCACCCTAACCCTAGCCCCGCTCCTCATCCGCGCGTCGGACACGTCCGGGCTGCGCCGGAAGCTCTCGCCGCCGCCAACCAGATAGCGCCACGTGTCCCCGCGGGCGCCCCACTTCGCCGCCGACCGCACGGGCCCGCCAGGCCCAGCGCCGGCCCTCCCCGCCGCCAACCGGGCCGAGCCCCCGCGCGCCTCCTTGCCTCTCCTCCGCCGCTGCCCACCGACACCAGCAACCCCGCCGCCTCGCTCTTCGTCGGTCACCGCCACCCGTCGCCTCCCCCTCGCGGCTCGCCGTCGCGGTGGACGCAGCTCCCCTTCCCGTCATCGTCCCGAGCTCCGGCCAGCCGCCCCTCTCCCTCCTGCAAGTCCTCTGGCACATCTCCGGCGATCACCTCCGTTGAACCTCGGGTTTCGCGCCGCTACAGTACCCCGATCCGGATCCAGATCTGGAAACTCGGGTTGACTTTTTGCCCTAACCCTAGTATTTTTATGCATTGTTCATCATGCCATAACTCTGCATCTGTGGCTCCGTTTCGGGCGTGTAGCATATCAAATTGTTCGTCTCGACGAGTACTTCATTTCATTCCATTGAACCATGTTCATTTGAGCTCATCTTGATGTCCTAAATTCTGTTGCAAGAGTGCTAGTTTATATTAGTTTCAGATTCTTAGCAGAGTTTGGACTTTTGTCATTTTTGCCATGATTGATGTGTGCCTCCTATGAACTTGAGCCCTACATGAGTTTTGAAGTATGCCATGCCATCTTTACAGGGGTGTATGCCATGTATTTTTGTGATCTCTGTGGTGACTAGCACAAGCATGCAAAGTAGCCCTCATGATGTTGCTGATTTCAGGGACTTAGAAATCTTCTAAGTCTTTGCCCTGTTAATATTTTTATGCCATGTATTCTTGTTGCTACAGAGTGATCCATGCCTCTTTTGAGCATGATCAGTAAGGATGTTTTGTAGATATTGTTGTGCTCTATCCATCCATGTCTTTGTTTGCAATTATGGAGCACGCTAGCTTGACTCAATCGAGCTCTACTTTTGCTATAAAATGTTCCTGGCAGATTGTTTACATGTTAAGCATTTTTGCCGAGCTTGTTGTAGTTGATCCATGCATGCTATGAGGTTGTTCTTGCCATGTTTAGCTTCTATGCCATGTCTACTTGCTGGGTGTATGCTTAGTTTGTCATGCAATGCCTTGTGGTGAGTGCATCGAGTTCGTAAACATGCCTACTCAATATCTGTTTTGCCATGTTCCAGTTTTCTACTAAGTCTGAATCTTTTAACGATAATTGCTATGTTCACATGGATGCCATTGTATTTTCTGATCCCTTTTGGCTTAAGGTCAGTAAGGGACTTTTGTTGTATGCTTTGAGTAGCTTCCTGTCATGCCTTGCTTTGCCATGATATGTTCCTGTAGCATGTTGTTATCTTGCTCTAAACATTGTTTCCTGATGTTAAATTCCTGACATGTTATTTTCACTAAGTCTGTAACTTGTTGTCTTTTGCACTTTTGACATGCTTGTTTGAACCTGCTATTGAGTGAATTAGCTGTAGTTCAGTGTTCATCTTTTGTCAAGCATCTTGAGTGGATCCCTGCCATGTGATTTGTTGTCATGTTAAAGTGCAGTAGCTTGTTGTTCTTGATGCATTTAGATGGCCTCGTGCTGTTAATCGTAGATCGGTGCCATATTTGTTTTGCTTGTCATTTGCAAACCGTGCATCCGATTCCGGTGATCTTTATATCGATTTCGACCGAAATCAACTCATCTTTCCAGTGGCACTCTTGGTTTTCCAAGTTGAGGCCAGGTTCAATCTTTCCTTTCCGAAACATGCATATGCATCGCATATCACATCCCGCATGTCATGCCATGTTTTGCATCATGTTGCTTGTGCATTGCACGTGGTTGATTGTGTCTCCATTTGCTTGTGTTCTTGCTTTGGGTAGAGCCGGGAGACGAGTACGTGATCGAGGAGCCCGTTGAGTACGCTTACGAGGATCAAGTTAACGTCAACTCGGAGAACTTTGCAGGCAAGATGACCATACCCTCGAAATCATTTCTATCTTTGCTTGCTAGATGCTCGCTCTTTTGCTATGCCTATGCTACGATACCTACCACTTGCTTATCATGCCTCCCATATTGCCATGTCAAACCTCTAACCCACCTCGTCCTAGCAAACCGTTGTTTGGCTATGTTACCACTTTGCTCAACCCCTCTTATAGCGTTGCTAGTTGCAGGTGAAGATTGGAGTTTGTTCCTTGTTGGAACATGTTTTTTTGTTGGGATATCATTATTATATCTTGTCTATTTTAATGCATCTATATACTTGGTAAAGGATGGAAGGCTCGGCCTTATGCCTGGTGTTTTGTTCCACTCTTGCCGCCCTAGTTTCCGTCATACCGGTGTTATGTTCCTTGATTTTGCATTCCTTACACGGTTGGGTTATAATGGGAACCCCTTGACAGTTCGCCTTGAATAAAACTCCTCCAGCAATGCCCAACATTGGTTTTACCATTTGCCACCTAGCCTCTTTTTCCCTTGGGTTTCCGGAGCCGAGGGTCATCTTTATTTAAACCCCCGGGCCAGTGCTCCTCTGAGTGTTGGTCCAAACTAGAGCCCCTTGCAGCGCCACCTCGGGGAAACTCGAGGGCTGGTTTTAGTTGTACGGATTGCTTATTTGGTGTGCCCTGAGAACGAGATATGTGCATCTCCTATCGGGATTTGTCGGCACATTCGGGTGGCTTTGTTGGACTTGTTTTACCATTGTCGAGATGTCTTGTAACCGGGATTCCGAGTCTGATCGGATTGTCTTGGGAGATGGAATATCCTTCGTTGACCGTGAGAGCTTGTGATGGGCTAAGTTGGGACACCCCTGCAGGGATTTGATCTTTCGAAAGCCGTGCCCGTGGTTATGGTAGATGGGAATTTGTTAATGTCCGGTTGTAGATAACCTGAAACTTAACTTAATTAAAATGAATCAACATAGTGTGTGGCCGTGATGGTCTCTTTTCGGCGGAGTCCAGAAAGAGAACACGGTCTCGAGTTATGCTTGAACGTAGGTTGTTCTAGGATCACTTCTTGATCATAGTTTATCGACCGTGCTTTTGCCTTCTCTTCTCGCTCTCATTTGCGTATGTTAGCCACCATATTTGCTAGTGCTTGTTGCAGCTTCACCTCATACCTTTACCCTACCTATAAGCTTAAATAGTCTTGACCGCGAGGGTGTGAGATTGCTGAGTCCCCGTGACTCACAGATTACATAAACAGTGGTGGTAGTAGGTGCGGTACTACCGCTTAAAAGCGGTACTACCGCTCCTACTGCCGCTGCTACTGCTGCTGAGCCCGACACGAGACATGCAGGTCTCGAGTCGAGGCGGTACTAGCGCGGAACCGGAGCCGTGCTACCGCTGTGAGACAACGGTACTACCGCTTGTGGCTTTCAGTCGTACTGGCACTCTGGGCCGCGGTACTACCGTTGGCGCCTCCCTTATGCCACTTCTACGATAACAAGTATACTCCAAGGATGAGGGGAGCTGGGGGTGCGGAAGAGATGTTTACATGTTGATTACACCCTAGCCTTTCCGATACGAACCCCCTCTTGATAGTACGGTATCTCCTACGACTCAAGTCCACCAAAACCGAAACGAAAGAGAACTACACTGTCTTCACTTTGAGCTCCGAGGGGAATAAATCGCCTCGTGCCAATGAATGAATATCTGAAATGCTCAACGCATACGATTAGTCCGCAAATGCATTGTCATCAAACACCAAAACCACTTAAAGAGATATGCCCTAACAAAGAGCCAAGGAGATAGAGCTCGCGCCAATCTCGAAGGAAGTGGAGATTGCGGGGGCCGACTTGAGCAAGATGTCCGCAAGAAAAAAAAAGGTATGGCTTGAGAAGAAGCACCCGATAATGTTCGAGTGAGATGCGTGATCATCTTATTTTGTTCGTTTTGCATAATTATGTCTGAGATGCATGAACCATGACCGAGATTCGATTATTTTGGCGCAATGTTGTATGCTGACATGGCACATGGGACTATGCAAAAGAGAAAAAACTTCATTTTGCTATCTACCTACTACCTTTGATGATAAAAATATGTTTGTTGAAAAAATCGACCAAGGCAGACCAAATGGGTCGACGGATTGAACGCATTGTACAGAAAAATGTGTACAAAGAACGGCCGCCGCCCACACTAACAGTCGAAAAAGACAAAAAAAGGACACATTGCTTATCTGTTTGGGTTGACCTATTGAAGTGCCCTTATAATCCCTTAAACCTTCTCCCAGTTTCAAAATGTCAAATTTGTCGAGGGATTAGAGCAACTCCAACGGACCGACCCAAATAGACGGTGCTTTTGTCCGTTTTTTATCCGTTTGGATCGGCCCGGCGGACACAAACGTCCAGCGCCGTGTTTAGGTCGGCGCGAGCGCCCAACACTGGCCCGACCCATTTTGTCGGCGTGTCAATTTTTTTAACATGCATTTAATTAAACATAAAAGCCGGTCACGAAGGCCGGCGAAATTCTACATTACAATCATTAACATAAAAAACTAAAAACTAGACGAAGCCCTAGGCGTCTGCGTCGGGGCCGGTGAGGTCGATCAACGTCGGTGCAGGGCCGATCCAGGGGAGCGACGTGTTCCAAAGGGCGGGGATGTCGGGCTGCACCGCCGCTGCCTCCTCTTCAGCCTCGCGCTCGAGTATCTGCAAGCGCTCGCCCTCCCGGCGCTCCTCGGCCAGCCGAACGCGACGCCAGTGGTCGAGGTAGGCCACCTCCTGCTTCTCCGTCGCCCCGAGCCAGATCGGCGGAGCGCTGACCCACTCGCGCACTATTCCGGTCCAGGAGTAGCACTCGAGGGGGACCGGCTCCTCCGGCTCGGCTTTGGGCGGGGACGGCGGGGTCACCGGCGGCACGACGCAGTCGCCTCCCGTGGAGAGGGCCATGGCCTCCGCCATGGCAGCCTGGAAAGCCGCCTCATCCGCCTCCCTCCACCGCTCCTCCTCCTCGCTCTCCTTAATGGCCGCCTAGTAGGCGGCCTCGGCCTCCTGGTCCTCGTCGCGAACAACGGGCGGGGGCGGCGGCAGGCTGCGGTCGACGCCGCGGACGCCGTGTCGCCTCGCCTCCTCGTGCTCGAAGGCGAACCATCGAGCCCAGTAGGGCGAGTCGACGGCGTAGTGCGGTAAGGCGCGCTGCTCCGACGTCAGCAACGCCCGCCGACGCCGCACCTCCTCCGCATGGGCCCTCGCCGTCCGCGGCGCCACCGGCACTGGGATCCTCTCCGGATCCAATGCCAGTCATGAGGCAGCGTCGCGTCGGGGTACGGCAGAGGCACGCGGTGCTGCCAGTGCCACTCGGACTGGTGCACCGGCACATTGATGCGTCGCCTCTGTCGGGGAGCGCGCGGCGGCGCGGGGAGGGCGAGGAGGGAGGGGGAATGGCGGGCGGGGGCCTTGCCCTTGCCGCTGTCGCGATGCCGGAGAAGAAGCTCATGCTGGTGGTGGTTAGGGTTGTCGCCGGCGTGGGGGCAGGGGTGGCCAGATTGGGACGGGGGCGAGTGGCAGTGGATGAGGACGGCCCTGCCGCACGCCCGGCTTAAAAAAAGACGACCGCCGTCACTGACGCGTGGGCCCAAGGTGGGCGGTCGTCATAAATAATGTTGACCATCGAAGTTGGACGGCCGCCAGGTGGGGACGCGACGAACAGCGAGAAGGCGCGCGAGGCGTCCGTTCCACGTCCGCGCCGACGCATTTGGGGCACAAATTTGGGCCGCAAATTCATCGGTGCGGACGCGATTTTGGGTATGGGTCAACGCGTTGGGCCGCCTCTTTTGTCCGCGCCGACCCAAATGACAGCCGCGGACAAAATGGGTCACCTCATTGGAGTTGTTCTTAACCTTAATACTTTGTTCAGGTAGCAGATTCCCTAACACTTAATCCGGAACGCAAACCAATCTGTGGTTGGATGGTTAGAGAGACTGTGGTATCCCTAATTCATCAAAGTAAAGTCATAGTGCTCATATTTATTGCTAAATTTATTTTAAAATTTTCAATAAGATGCCTATAATAATTTTGTAAATTTCAAGATGATATACCGGCTCAGCGGTAAAAACACCAATACTTAATCCGGGACCACGAGCTCAGCCTCACAAATCTCGCCCTCTTCGTCACTTCCTCAGGCCCCGCCGCAGGCCGTGTAGAGAAAACGGAAGCGACCGAAGGCTCTCCTCGCTGCTACGCGCAGACACGTCCGCACGCACACACCAGCTAGCAGCCGTGGTTGCATCCTTCCAGGGTTCGGCGCAGGAGATGGAGGAGGGCGCTGCCGGAGTAGGAGGAGGGGTTGGGGGCGGCGGCGTCGCCGGCGCCGGCGCCGGCGATCGATCGAGCTTCGTGATCGGCCTCATCGAGAACCGAGCCAAGGAGGTGACGCCTTAAACCCCCCTCTTCACCCCCCGCATTGGTTAGTCGGGTCGTCGATTTCGCCCCCGTGCCTTCCATTTCGAACGTCCCCATCTCAGTGCCCCGCCCGACTCGTGTCTTCCCGGGATTGCCGCGGATTGAATCGAAGGGATTACTTCGGGTTGGTATTGCTCAAAATCTTCCGGCTGGTGATTTGTTTAGGGTTTGGAGGGTTTTTGGATCGACGATTAGTTTCAGGACGATTGCTGCACGATAGCTCTTCTGCTGCATTTGCCGTTCCGACTGAATCGAAATCGAAACCGTGTGATATGATGTAAACTGCACCCGCACCTGGCGAGCAAATTTTTAGTACTTTCCTGATGTTGCAGTAACTCATAAACAGATTTGGGCGGTAATTCCTAGAAGTTGCTCTAATCTCCGTCCAGAAATGCAGACCCTATTTGATTTCATTTGCTTTGACTGATATTCTGTTTAACCGCCACAGAGATAATCTCCTATGAACTACTCCTTCTGCAACTTAATATAAGACGTTTTATGTTTGGGACACATAAGTATATGGATAGTATGTAACTAAAATGATTTCCTTTGTCCGTATAGTTCATTTTTGGGCGTTTGTCTGACTGTTTATTTACAAACAGCATTTTCTGACCTCCATACACATCACCAAATTAAAATTCGATACCCAGGCGTAAAATGTATCTTCTATTTTTAGAGGGATCTTTTGTGTGTTCACCGCATCCCATGTCACATAATTGGTTGCTGCACCTGCAAGTGTTGGACATTTGTGTTTTTTTATGAGTGGATATATAGAATTGAAGTGCACCTTAGGCTGATATAGTAATGAATCTAATGTTGGCAAATAAAGGAAACTCTAGTAAAAGCAAAGCAGAGAAAGCCGGTCTTCATCTTCAAATTCATGAACAGATACAGTTTTGCTACTTTGCCAGAATTTGTTTACAGAAAAAAAAATGTTACAGGTTGGTGTTGCGGCATTTGATTTGAGATCAGCCTCACTGCACCTATCTCAGTATATCGAGACGAGCTGTTCATACCATAATACGAAGACACTACTGCATTTCTATGATCCGAATACTGTAATTGTGCCCCCAAATAAAACCGCGGCAGATGGTATGGTTGGGGTTTCAGAGCTGGTTGATAAAAATTACCAAGCAAGCAAAAAGGTGATACTCTTATGACATTTTATCTATATTTTACAGAAGGAAAGAATAATAGCGTTCTACTCTAAGAAAAGCTCACTTTGTAGGTCACAATGGCACGTGGTTGCTTTGATGATACCAAGGTATTATGTTTTGTTTTCACTTACTGGGACATCTATTCTTTCAGTTATCGGGTGAATGAGACCCCTTAATATCACTCATGTTCCCTTTATCTGTAAGGGGGCGGTTATGGTAAAAAATCTGTCGGCTAGAGACCCATCTGCACTTGGTTTGGATACTTACTGCAAGCAGTACTATCTTTGTCTTGCTGCGGCCTCTGCAACAATTAAGTGGTAAATATGCTCAACACTTGAGAGTCAAGACATCATTAGTTTGAACTTTTCCCTCTTCATGATTAACCCACACCAATGGGAGTGAATTTGTCATGACATGTCTCCCATGCATATAATACAGCATTGTATCAAGTATCAGTCTGACCCAAGTTACTATTGTATACCATCACTATGAACCAAGCTGCCATATTTATGACCTTATTATTGAGTTTAATCTATGGCTGGATCAAGACAACTAATTACAACTCTATGAATAGTTAACTAATTTCGGAAAGTGCATGTGTTTCCAGATTTAGTTACAGCTCTTTTCTTGATGTTTGCACCATTTGATAGTGGTCTTGTCCTAACACCTTCACCTTCAGTTGATGATACTCATTTTAGATAATGGTCCTGAAAATTGATTGCTGCATGATTCATTTAAAGGAATGCAATATTCAAGCTCAAACTCCATGAGCAATTGAAGAAAAAAAAATCGAACATTTTTTCGAGAAAACACAAGCTTGTGCCTTGATGCATTGATAGAAAAAATATAATTTACACAAGCCTGGGACCAGGCAGCACAACTGACCACTCGAGACATGACCACAATCGACTGCCGCTAGACATACATTACAACCGACGCAACCTAACAACCCCCGGCCTCAATGCCATCATGCGCAACAAACTACCAAACCCTCACCATAGAAATAGAGAAGCCATCTCCACAAAGAAGGGCAGAGTTGGGACATCACATTCCTACATTGGAGGCAGCAAATCAATGGCGCTGTGGGCTGCTACGCGTCACACATGTCTCAATGATGTCCGCCACATCTCACACACCAGCAAGTAGAACAGATCCGCCGTGGCCCAATCAGAAGGGCGGCGGGGGGTGGCGGGGGGGGGGGGGGGGGGGGGGGGGGGGGGGGGTGGCCCTGGCAGTCCTGATAGGGACACTGGTCGAAGTGCTTCCATGCGACCAAGATGCTACAACACGGGATCCTTTGCTGCCTGTTGCCCATGCCAACCACGGTAGCCATACCGACACATTGCTGGTGTACCTAGGACCTTCCTACTACATTCGAGGCATATGTTTTTGCCAGCTTGTGCACCAACCGGGCATCAGAACTCCAGAAATAACACCTCCAGTATGTTGTGAGCAGTGTTGGTCCCTTGTTTTCAGCTTCTGTTGTTCAGAGAGTTGAACATCCTATGTTGAACTCTCTGAACATATGTGCTTCAGAGAGTTGAACACCTGCTCTAACATCCGTTTGTTTATTGGTTTAATCATATCCATCACATGTTTTTTTCACTTATTTCTTTTATGGAATCTTCCAATTTAAATATACCTTTGGGGTAAGAGTCAAGGCATGTTGCCCGCTAGCTGCACCAACACATTGCCGGTGTACCTTGGACCTTCCTGGAGGTGTTATTTCTTTTATGGAATTCTTTCAATCCAAATATCCTCCACTACCTGCTGCCCATGCCAACCACGGTAGCCGCACCAACACATTGCTGGTGTACCTAGGACCTTCCTGCTAGAGTCGAGGCATCTGTTGCCACCTAGTGCACCAACCGGGCGTCATACCTCCAAAAATAACAACTCTAGTATGCCGTGAGCAGTGCTGGTCCCTTGTTTTTAGCTTTCGTTGTTCAGAGAGTTGAGCACCCTATGTTGAAAGCTAGCTCTAACATCTGTTTGTTTATTGGTTTAATCATGTCCAACACATGTTTTTCTTCCACTCATTTCTTTTATGGAATCTTTCAATTAAAATATACCTTTAGGGTAAGATACTAATTTCTATCATTCTACAACAAGGTTACCCAGCATCACATGAGTCTTCTGACGTTATGTTTGTATTTTTTTACAGGATAGAATCAGAAAAAGGTGTAATTATTACTAACCATTCACTATCAGTAAGTTATTGGAAAATTTGCTTTAACATATATTGCACTTCTGAAGCCTCACCTATGTTCATTCTTATTATTTTACTTATTATGAACAAGTGGAAAAATCTATTGCTTGCTGTTTATTCCCCCATTGATGCCTATTTCATTCATAGGTTCTATGCTGGTTATGCGTACTTTTTTTTGAAGAACCAATGGTTATGCATACTTGAAAAATCATATGCACTGTCTTCACAAATTGGCTCTTGGAGCGACATTAATTCGTTAGTGTGTTAATGGCAACAATCAGTGTATTGAGCTGTAGCTTTATGACTATTGGTTGTCCATTAGATTGTACTGTATGCTGGATTGCTGGTTGTTACATGCATGCAGGCTCGCTGTCTGCGATTTTCGTATTCTGAAAGCTCATGCATGTTTCAGGGTTTAATTTTGTTTAATGGATTCTACACTTAAACACGAATCATATAGTTTTAATTTAAAGCGCTATTTCCTTGGAAAATTTTGTTGCTGAAGCCTCAGAACAGAAGATATTAGGATTTAAGCATCTACAGTTCCTAAGCCCACGTATGTTCCTCAAAGAGTAAGCCACCATGTTTCATTTGTTTCTTGGTATGGTTATTACCCATGTGTTGTGCTAACCTCCAAAAATGCCAGTTGAAGGCTGTTATTCTCCTTTCTTTCTGTTATGAGCTCATGGCCTCCCATAGTTATGTTTAAAAGAAACTGCATTTGCCTCCAGGTTACATTCAACGGCTCATTTGACCATATGAACATCGATTCAACTAGGTATTATTTTGAAACAACCGACCCTCAAATTCTATCAAGTAATGTAACCTGATTAATCTTGTTCATCAAAAGAACTGGGAGAACAAGAGTTCAACAGTTCAGTTGCCATTACTGAATGGCTTGCATTCTTTGATTTGCACCCAACAGTGTTCAAACATTAGAAATAATTGACCCTCTCCATACTGAACTGTGGGGTACTAGCAACAAAAAGAAAAGTCTCTTTCAGATGTTGAAGACTACAAAGACTACGGGAGGGTATGCCTCACAACACATACTAAAATCTTACGTTAACTTTGTATTCATATCATGATGCTGTATGTTGAGTTACTAAGCACAACAACATGGCTGTCCCAGGTCTAGACTACTGAGAGCCAACTTATTACAGCCACTAAAAGATATTCAAACTATCAATGCTCGGCTTGACTGCTTGGTAAGTATATTTTGCATTTACATTATAGTCTATTTGTGAGCATCACCAAATTGATCTGTAACTGGACATATACAAGAGCTCTGAATTTTATGTGCGAGATTTTTGTATGTGAAATAGAAGTGGATCTTATAGTGTTCATAACTGCAAATGCATGTTCTTTTGTATGATTTTGCTGCATGTAACTACTGGGTCTAAAAAGTACTCCCTCTGTAAACTAATATAAGAGCGTTTAGATCACTATTTTAGTTATCTAAACGCTCTTATATTAGTTTACGGAGGGAGTAGTAAGTTAAATATGCTGTCCACCTTAGAACAGTGCTTATAATTTGTGAATATCTCTGTTTTCTTAGAAAAGAGAGGAAATACGGGAACCATGCGAATATGAACTTTGCATTTTGAAAATTACCACTGACTGTGAGTATGATATGTGGTGCGGGGCCAAAGTTCACATCTCATTGAGACATGCAGTAGTATTTTTCATAGCTTCAACTTTGTGGTGGCATGGCTCTAAATTCCCCCTTGTGAAAACATTGCCTGTACCTTAATATTGCATTATTTTTATATCTCAGCGCGACGTTTCAACTTTATGCATGCTTTTGAAATTGACACTTGTGCATACTTTGATGTTAATATCTAAATTTCAGGATGAGCTAGTGAGCAACGAGGAACTATTCTTTGGCTTGACACAAGGTCTCCGTAAATTTCCAAAAGAATCAGGTTGCTCTATAATTTCTATGCTCTTCTCTTGTTGTGCTGTTTGGTAGGTAATATGATTCTCACTGCTACAAAATTGCTGCATGCCGTTCTTGTGTCCTAGATAAGGTTCTCTGTCACTTTTGCTTCAAACCCAAAAAGGTCACAGATGAGGTACTGAAGCCTGCCAATGGTCGGAAGAGCCAATTGTTGATATCTGACATTATTGTTCTAAAAACTGCTCTGGATGCAATACCATTCCTCTCCAAGGTGCTTTAATCAGAATCCTGGTATCTCATTTTATAGTTGAATCTTATTCTGTCATATTTCTGCTGATTTTTCCTCACATTTCTACTAAAACTGACAACAGCTAGTTTTCAAGCATGTAATGTGTAGCCTTAACTTGCAGGTTCTGAAGGGGGCGAACAGTTTTCTTCTTCAGAACATTTATCAGACCATATGTGAAAACCCAAAGTATGGGAGCATGAGAAAGAGGTGCAGTTTTATGTGCACTTTTCCCTCACGTGTCAAAGAAAAAAAATTATATGCCCTCTATCCCTTTCTTTTGCTTAATGTGTACACATGGTCTTGTTCGATACACATATGAAAATAGGAGATTGGAAATTTAGATACCCTTAGTGTTTGTATATATCACGATCAGTTGCTTAAAGGTGCTTTTACAACTATAGGTATATTCTTCACTGATGTAAGTTGTAATGTTACACTCAACTTTCAAGCAATATCTTAAGATGAATTATCACAAGACATTTTACCATCAATTGTTCCAAATCTTGCTTGTAGCTAGCTGCTAGCCTATGAAATACTGATTTCACCATGCACCAGACCAGTGTACACTAAATAATTGTGATTTTTCACCTTCTTTTCTAATGCTTTTGTGTTCTCCTTTCTGACCCTAGAATCGGAGAAGTGATTGATGAAGATGTTATTCATTCGAGGGCTCCTTTTGTAGCCTGCACTCAGCAATGTTTCGCTATTAAGCCAGGGATTGATGGCCTACTTGATGTTGCTCGTCGATCCTTCTGCGATACAAGCGAAGGTGCTTATTGTTCCATATTCATTTCTAATTTGTATAATGCATTAGTGTGACATAGTATTTTGCAGCCATACATAACCTTGCCACCAAGTACAGAGAGGAGTTTACTCTGCCAAATTTGAAGATACCGTATAACAATAGACTGGGGTTTTACTTTATTATACCCCAGAGGGATATTACTGAAAAGCTTCCTAATAAATTTATCCAGGTATGTGTATGTCCCTTTAAAATTTCAGCTTCCTAATTGCATGCTAACCAATTGCGAATTCTAAACAATCAATTAGGTTGTTAGGCATGGGAAGAATGTCCATTGCTCAAGCTTTGAGCTAGCTTCGGTAAGTTTACTTCTTAGTAAGTTAATATTCTTAGGTTTTTTGGGTAACTGGGCACTAACTGCCACACTGCAAAGCTTTGACCGTGCGGGTAACTTTTCTGGTTTAAGTTTCCAGTACAGTACATGCTACCAACAAGGTTTAGCTACTTGGTAGATCTCACCCATTTTACTTTAGCTAAAAAAAGGTTATCATGTTATAACTGGGAGTAATCTTCTTGTGGAAGCCTTGTGACTTGTATAATAATTCGCTCTTGGAATGGGAAAATCTCAGAAGAGGACTAACTTCTGGAAAAATTAAATTATACTGCATGCGAGCAGATATTTTATTTTATAAATGTGCAACCCTGACAAACATGATTCTACTGTAGGAGTACTTATTTCTTCCTACAGCTACTTAACATCATATATGTCTTCTATTAAGTGCAGCTAAATGTTAGGAACAAGTCGGCTGCTGCTGAGTGCTTCTTGCGCACTGAACTCTGTTTAGAAGGTTGCTCCAACCATTAAGTTTTGACTTCTTATTTTTCATATCACGTGTGATTCTTGCTTGAAGCCATCTTTGGAGTACTCTTTCTTGTGTTAATTTCAATAATGTACTGGTTCATCTTTGTTTCAGTTGATTGATAACCCCTCTTATAACAGACAAAAAAAACTTGCGTAATGTGATGAACCCATTTGTTGCACGCAGTGTTCACTGTCTGTATTTACTGGCACCCTCCATGCAGGTAGTAGCAATTAGCTGTTGTATAACGGAGCATTATCATGCTTCTTTTTGTGTATATAACTATATATAGATCTCCATTTTTAACCGTATCATTTTCCAGTCGGACATTTATTTGCCTTCCAGGCTCTTCTCTCTGAGGAGTGTGTTGGGCTATTGGCCAAAATTTCCAGGTTGGAAAATGGGAATCGTACACCTGAATGGCTGAAAGCAATGGCTGGGGTTTATCTCACAAAATTTCAATGCAAATTAACTCCTAATGTTTTTCAAAATTTTAGAAGCTTGCGGGCAGTGGAGCACTCGAATTTTCATGCAGCATTACATATTAGTACTATGCAAGTATCTACGGAGATCTTGGTGTCATCCAAGTTTCTTTCATTGTTTCAGGACTTATTAGTGAGATCAGAGAAGACATTCGTATCTTAACAATGCTCGCAGAAGTATTATGTCTTTTGGACATGATTGTAAATTCTTTTGCCTATACAATATCTACAAAGCCTGTTGATCGGTACACTAGACCGGAGTTCACAGGTGGGCTTATAACACAAAGCTTGTAATTATTTGTTTGTTTGAATGTGAATTCTTTTGTTATTAGTGTTCATGGAATCCCAATCTTTATATACTCATGTTGCTATTTTCACTTAAGCAGGTGATGGTCCAATGGCAATCAATGCTGGACGGCATCCTATTCTGGAGTGCTTACATACTGATTTTGTTGTGAGTTGTTTTTATTTTTATTCATTTCTCCATATTTATGTTATATTTCATGATTTTCTTTATTAATTTTATATGTTATCACTGTCATGTAGCCAAATAATATCTTCCTTTCCGAAGCATCGAATATGGTTCTTGTCATGGGGCCAAACATGTGAGTCACATGAACATTGCTTCTAAGTTGCTTTAGCAAGCTACTGATTTATTTGCGCAAGTGTATTTAGTCCCTGCATTATCTTGCTATTACAGGAGTGGAAAAAGTACATATCTTCAACAGATTTGTCTAATAGTTATTCTTGCGCAAGTCGGCTGTTATGTCCCAGCTCAATTTGCATCACTGAGAGTGGTTGATCGTATATTTACACGCATAGGCACTGGAGATAATGTTGAAAACAACTCGAGCACGGTACGTGCTTGAAGAAAGACTTCGTACTATTAGTTTTGTCAAAATAAAAGGTGTGGTATATTGTTCTGAATGTGTTATTTTAGTTTTATCATTTGCATCTTGTGTTCAAAGCATAGTGATCTGCTTGGGACAGCGATATGTATATACCTTTTCTTCCATCAGGCCTGTTATCTCATCAATAGTGTGTGAGCCAATCGGTGTGTTTAATATACTTGGAAACTGATTTACCTGCCTGAAAAGTTGGACATGATTATTTTTCCTCAATAGCTGAGTGCACAGATATTCTAATTACATGGCACAGAAGAGATTCCTGTCCAGTGCACAGACTGTTGAATACAATGTATATCTTAGCTGTTCCTAATTAGCTTAATTTCTGTTTGCAGTTTATGACAGAAATGAAAGAGACAGCTTTCATCATGCAAAATGTTTCTTCAAGGTACTACGCCGCTGCAATGGAATGAAATTGGATATATTTGACTTTGTCTTGTTTTCCTTCTGATGAATGACAATGGACATTTGAGTTACAGGAGCTTGGTTGTAGTGGATGAGCTTGGAAGAGCTACTTCTTCCTCTGATGGGTTGGCAATTGCATGGAGCTGCTGCGAGCACCTGCTATCCCTCAAAGGGTAAGAACTAGCAACATCATATGTACTGATGTGTTGTTCTTATTCGTGATGTTGAAGATGTGCCTGTACACACCCACACCTCCCACTAACTGAGCTAGGCTCAGTTCCATGTTATTCTGCATTCCAGCGTCCAATTTTAGTTATAGCCAACAACTATTTGTTTTCTGTCAAAAAAATTGATTTCTTAATCAAATAAGTAATGTCTGTCTAGCTTATAGGTACAGATAATTAGTTAGTTACACCAAGATTATGCATTCTGTCCTCTTGTGGCAATCTGTAAACTGTTGGTTTTCAAACTTTTCAGATGACACCAGTAGTAGTTCAGTATTAAGCTTAACTAGGGGATTTGTCATGCCAGATGTAGCTGGCCATGTACTTGGTTGGTTAATTTTAGTAACCGTTCATCCGTAACACAAACTATCTGGAGTAACCTCTATTGTTTTGGTAATGAGAGGTTTAACATTTAATTATGTAGATGGTACCCTTTTTGGTGGAACAATGATGACAGTATCCTGCCGGAGTAGTTCCTGCTATATAAAATTTATTAGTGTTGTCACGTCATTTCGATGCTTTCTTCTTCTAATACAAAATGACATGTAGTCAGTCAGGTGCATGTTTGAGAGAATAGTAATTTAACATTGTTGTGTCTTTCACCCATGCAGGTACACTGTGTTTGCGACACACATGGAGGGCTTGTCAGAGCTCGCAACAATGTATCCAAACGTGAAGATCCTCCATTTCGAGGTTGACTTGAGGAATGGTCGCTTGGATTTCAAGGTAGGGTTCAATGCAAGACTCTGGGCATTTCATTTTTCGTATCTTTAACTCAGTGCTGCCTCGCCTACCCAACACCAGTTCCGGCTGAAGGATGGTGTCCGACGGGTACCGCACTATGGGCTTCTGCTAGCCAGAGTGGCCGGCCTCCCTGCTTCAGTGATCGACACCGCGACCAGCATCACTTCACGTATCACAGAGCAGGTCCAACTCTAATTATCTTCCAAGTATGATGCTCATGTTCCTTGTGTTGGTTATTGACTGGTTATTATTCGGTTCCTGCAGGAAATGGTTAGGATGGATGCGAACTGTGTGCAGTACCAGCCACTGAGGATGGCGTACCAGGCCGCGCAACGGCTCATCTGCTTGAAGTACTCGAACCAAGGGGACGATTACATCCGTGAAGCATTGCAGGACCTCAAGGAGAGTTACGCCGCAGGCAATTTGATATGAAACAACAAGAGATTACGTCTCCAGGAATTTGATAGAGGTCTGTTTGTAGGTCTATGGCCGCAGAGGATCCATCAGTCTTATTTTCATCTGTCACTGTAATTATATTAGTATTAGTCAGAATCCGATACTAAAAGTGGCGATACGGGAGAGATCCTTAACACAAAGCACACCCGGAGTAGATGATGAGACTTACAATTGTATTTGTGCAAGGAAAGTTGTACTTTATGGAGTTACATAAAATTCTGCTAAGTGATAGACTAGTCTACCTCCTTCCTCTTTCCCACATTTTCCCCCCAAATTCAAAGGTTTGAAATGTGATGAAATTTTAGGTTTATGCAGTCACATAAAATTCTGCTAAGTGATAGCCTAGTCCACCTTCCTCTTTCCCACATTGTTCCCCCAAAATTCAAATGTGATGAAATTTGGCCTTGGTATTTTTTTTCTTCTCTAACATTAAAAATAATATCAAAATGTCAAAAACCAGTCGAAAATATGTAAAAACAAAATAGTCCTTAGCCACCGCATTAATCTGGGGACACTTTTTTTTTTTGCAAGTGATGTGTCCTAAAAGGTTTCTATTCTGCCAGTTCTCTTTCTGCCAGTCAATTTTAGAGGGGGTTTGCCTGTGAACATTCCAGCAGTTTGGAAGGTGCATATTTTCCTATGGTTAATGGCTAATAATAAACTGCTCACTAAAGATAAATCTTAACAAGAGGCAAATTGCTCCCGACCTTAGTTGCATTTTTTTGCTCTGAAGCAGAATCATGTGATCATCTCTTCTTTGAGTGTGGTGGCTATGAAAATGTGGAGAACTATATCCTGTTTAACTGGCTTTGACACTTTGTTCAAGCTGCTAATGTTTTTTTTGTGTGGAGAAATTCAAGCTGCTAATGTTACTTGTTGGTGGTTTAGTGATAATAACCACCGCGTTGTTGTGTGGAAAGATTCGGAATGACTTTGCTTTCTTCGATCTCGCTGGTCAAACTGTGGTGAAGGAGTTGAAGCAACTAGCTTGTGCATCGCCACTGTTGCTGTGGCCAGACCCGGGTTGACTCGGTCTTTCTCAAAAATGGGCTGACAGGCAAATGATCTTGGTGTGCTGTGGTTTCATAGCATTTAGGCTGTATTTGGGTGTCAGGTTGCCCTATTCCTCTAAAAAAAGTTGTACAAGCACAAACCAAATGTTACGGCAGTTAATTTTCTGCATCCAAACAGCAGCCGAATTTGATGTCAAGCTTACGGTTCACACAAAACGCACAAACATTGCACAAATAGTGGGCCAAGTCTGGACCAAAATAGCATTGAATCCCAACAATGTAAGTTTGAGTGAGCCAGGCAAGCATCTCTAAAGACAGTCCAAACTCCAAACTATACAGCAAGTGCTAAATCTCACATTACAAATATTAGGATACAATTTGCCTGATTCCATAAGCGTCGGTTTTGACCAAACACTATTAAGTACTAAACCAGAAGCAGGTATGCCAAAATATCACTGAGACCTGGCAATTGGTTCAAGGGCTTCAATCATCACCACACTATTTCCTCTCAGAACCTGCACAAGATGAGACAGAACTTGATAAGTATTTTAATTGCAAGGAAAACTCAGCAGGAGTGACTCATCCTAGGAGTACAAGAGGAAGAATTACTAACCACCATCCCTATGTCGGTCTTCTCATCTCCATTGACCTCCACAGTGTTATCCACCACCAAATTCATGAACTGATCAAATCCACGAAGCGTGCCAATGACAACGCGGTTCGCATTCAGCTTGACTGGCAAAATTGAAAAGAAATCCAGTGAGTACTGGCTACACGAGAAACAACATCAACTAAAGCAACTATCAGAGTCTTTAACACTCACAGCCAACCAGCACAGAATTATATTCTAGGTTGCAACAACGCTACAAATAGCAACCATGGCTCCATTATATAGAGTTAACTAAGAGAACCAAGAAATACATCACAAACTCAGCGAAGCAACAAAAACTTAAAACAGAACAGAAAACTTTTTTAAACAAAATAACGAGCTGCAAAGAGTAAACAGAACTACATGTGAGGATGTGCACAAATATCTGAATGTTAACTTTGTAAGACTACACCTAAGCAACAGAGCAAAGCAGTAAATGCCCTATCAGAGTAACTATGACAAAGAAGCTTCATTTGGACATAAACCCATAGCTTTGTTAAGATATCATCCTTTAGGGCATTTACATAACCAAAGTGCCAGATAGCGAAGCTTGTCAGTGTAGAAAAAAACACACTATCCATTAATAGTATTACCATAAACCAGAAAAGAAATAAAGCAACTATGACAATCCTTAATTGTCTCAAGTCTTACTAACAACAAGGCAATCATTACCGATTCAGGGGGGCAAACCACGGTAACTACGAAAACCAAGGAATAAACTACAAAAACACACAACATACATACTAGCAGATAAATAAATTATAAAATAATAGAGCAACAGATAACTTCATTTTTTTAGAAAGTAAAACCAAGGTACAAAAACTACACAAAATTGCACATGACAATATGTGCACAAATGAACAGAACCATAAATGTCCCATCAGAGTAACTATGACAAAGAAGCTTCACTTGGACATAAACCAATAGCTTTGCTAAGATATCATCATTTAGGGCATTTATACATAACCAAAGTGGCAAACTGTGAAGCTGGTCAGCGTAGAATATCCATCGCTATTTACAAGCATAATCATAGCCAGCTATATTCACAAACCAGAGAAACAAATCAAGATGTGCAAAATTGCACATGACAATACATGCAGCAATACCAAAATGTGTAATTTGGTAAGACTATACACAAGCAACAGAACAGAAACATAAATGCCTATCAGAGTAACTATGACAAAGAAGCTTCATTTGGGCATAAACCCATAGCTTTGCTAAGATATCATCATTTAGGGCATTTACATAACCAAAACGGCAAACTACAAAGCTGACCAGCAGAACATATCCATCGCTAGTTTCTAGTATATTCATAGCCAGCTTTATTCATAAACCAGAAAAAACATCAAACGACATTGACAATTTCTTAATTGTCTTGAGTCTAAACTAGCAGGACAATTATTGAGATAGAACATTTATGGATAATGCTGCAAACACTAACTACTAGCACTATTTTTACTTAAGCATTTGACAGTCTAATACTCATTCAAAGCCATTTGGTACAAATCTATCACAGGTTATGGTACCATTGCAATCATTGGTTCCACAATCTAGTGACAGAGTAATACTAGCAGATAGAATTATAAAATAATAAAGCAACAGCGAACTTAAAAAAAATGGCAAGAAGCTCCAAAGAATACATACAATTTCACATGAGAATAGGTGCTGGTAAGACTATACCCAAACAACAGAACAGAACCATAAATGCCCTATCAGAGTAACTATGACAAAGAAGCTTCATCTGGACGTAAATCCATAGCTTTGCTAAGATATCATCATTTAGGGGCATTTACATCACCAATGTGGCAAACTGCAAAGCTGGTCAGCAGAACATATCTGTCACCAGTTACAAGCATATTCGCGGTCATGCATAACTATAGTCAGCTCTATTTCATAAACCAGAAGCAAATCAACCGCCCTTCACAATTTCTGGACTGTCTAAACCAACAAAGATGTCAACTCAAATACTTCTAGAGATCAGTGCCCATACGCACTTGTAGGTTGCAGAAGCACTAAAGCTTCACCACAACAGTGCACAGACTGCAACGAATGAACAATCAAATTAAACAACATTCCACAATTTCTTCAGTAGTCATATACTGATACCAAGTACCAATTACTAGTCAGATGCAGTGAAAACTAACACAAACCTAAGATTATTCCAAGTCACATATATCGCATAACCTAATCTTCATTCCCGATAGCACACAGCAATACCAGCGCATAGACGTCCAGGGAACCATATAAACTAAATCTCGCGTCCGATTAACGTTTATTCAGAACAAAGAAGATCTAGAATCTGACAGGCGCACTTACTTTGGAGCTTCTTGTCCATGTACCTGCAATCCACCAGACCAAAACAAAATTAGCATCAAAATCCCAACGAAACAGAGAAAAACCCAAGCGAAACAGATCGAATTCAAGATGAAAAGGCGTAGGGCTTACTTCTTCAGATCCGGCGGCTGCCCCGATCGGCTCATGGCGGCTCCCGACTGAACGAGGGGGAAAGCCTCTCTCCTCTACGCAGCCAAACCCTAGACCTTCGCAAGAGGGGGGAGGAAGTCGCGCCGCCGCCGCAAGAACCCTGAACCCTAGATATAAGACGAGGGAGGAGTGGGACGAGCCGCCTCTCTAAATAGGGCAGAGGGGCTGAAGGGCCAATGACATGCGGGCCCGACGGCCCCACACGAATCACACACCAAGAGAATCTTGGGATGTGGTGTGCGGGCGGAAATAACGCTGAGAGCAGGGGCGTATGTGCAAAAGCTACCACTGGAGGTCCGGAGCCCACCACGGCGCACGCGCACGAACGGACTCCCCTGAGCTCTGGACTGGACCGCGTGGGGAGAGGGGATGAGTGCCGGGGATCCCGCCGGCGATGCGGGGCCCAGCTCCCGCCGGGCCGGGGCGGCCGCGCGCCCGCGGCGGTTCCCGACGGCGGCGCAGCCGGAGGTCATGCGCGCGGCGGAGAAGGACGACAGCTACGCCGCCCACGTCACCGAGGCCTGCCGCGACGCCTTCCGCCACCTCTTCGGTTCGCAGAACCTCCCCCGAACTCGTCCTAGCTTATGGTTTGATGGTGATTTTTTTGGGTGATTTGAGGTGTTTTGGTGGTGATGCAGGTGCCAGGGTTGCCGTTGCTTACCAGAACGAGGTGACTTGCTAAACTAAAGTGGCATGTGCTTCTACTTAGTTTGCGGCAATTATCCTACTCTCCTCGAAATTTAGCATGATTTGCGTGTTGGTGAATGGTTTGGGTGATGTGGAGTGTGCTCCAAACTCCCAAGCCAAATGGAATCTATCAGTATTTGGTTACCTAGTGGTAGAAATTGTTCAGCCGTATTCATAGATTTACCATGATCAGAAGTGGTGACGAATGTTTTCAGACGTTGATGTTTTGGCGGGTGAATTTTGCGGAACACCTAGCAAAGATCACATGATTCAGAGGTTCGCAATTTTGTCATACCCTGCTGGTTAGTTCGAGGATGAACTAGGGATCCAGATTGAAAAGAAACAGGAAAAGTATATTCGGGGAATATCTCCGCTGTATATGTTACTGTAACATATATGTTTGCTCAAAGGCAATTTCGGAAATCAAGATAGCGGTACTATATAAAGGGAACGAAGTTCAGGTTAAAACGACAATGGGTGAAAGATGAACGTTAACTAGTTAAACACTTAACCAGTGCTGAAAGCTCCCACACAAGGTGTGGTCTGGGAAGGGAGTTTCTAGACAGACTTACCCTTGCATAATAATTCTGCAAGGAGGCTGGTTCGAGCCCAGGACCTCCAGGTCACAAGTGGAGGAACTCTGCCACTGTGCCAGGCCCGCCCTTCTAGTTAAAAACTTAACAGTAACTAATACGGCAAACGCAGAGAACCATCCATCTTGCCTTGATCCATCTTGACTGTTCCTTATCTGAATCTGCTGAGGCAGTAGCTGTAACACTAGTGCCTGACAAATTTGGCTAACCACTTACATTGCGCGGTAGTGAGCATGTCAACAAGAATAAAGGCCAAGAGTTAAAAGTTTCCATCTAAAAAAGGTGTTCTAACTAAATATGGTAGTCTACATTATATTCCAGATAGCTGATTTTTTTCAGGTTAGTACGGATTGAAAGCTTATTTGTTATATCTTATATACGGCGCTTGAATCTTGATGAGTTAATATTACATTTTGATTGGAGAATGTGAAGATGGCATTTGTACGGTAATCTCGGTAGAGTAGGATGATTGTCGTGCTGGATAAAAGAGATGTGTTTCCTATCTTTGTGAGCTCCACCAGTTATTGCATAGAGAATTGGTTTGAGTATTGTTCTCTCTGTATTTTTTTTTTCTGTGCCAACATTCATATATACTCGCTCCGTACCAAAATATAAGACGTTTTTGCACTTCAATTTGAACCGCAAAAACGTCTTATATTTTGATACAAAGGTAGTACAATTTTCTTTTTTGTCATGTAATTTATTGAAGGTGGCGAGAACTTACATTGGTTTGAACTTCCGCAGATAAAATTGCTTGGGCAGTCCCTCTATTACTTGCTAACAACTGGTTCTGGCCAGCAAACACTCGGAGAAGAATATTGTGATATATCTCAGGTTATATTGCCTTTTGTTCTTTAACACCGTTTATGTTTTTATTTTCTGTCAGCGGGGACAAATGTTATCCACCTTTTAAGTGTGTGCTTCCAGTTATTTCAATTTATACCTGGTAGTATATTGTTGGCCCATAGTTCATCTGTTGCCATTGGAAATTTACCCTTGTCTCAGTTTTGCATAGAAATCACAAGAAAAAAAAAGTCCGTCGACGTAAAATATAGGGTTACTTTTCATCTCACGGTAAACACGATACTGTATTAGTTTACTAGATGGACCTTTTGATTAGCAAATTAATGTAAGATCCTGTTAAACAAAAGACATGGAACACCAAGTGTTATGACCGGTGAGATGGTCAAATTTATTTTGTATCTTGTAAATTTTGAGATGAAGAAAATAGTTGTGCCATTAGATTCGTGAAGCAATAATATTAATTTATTATGCTGATGATGGCCATGTTATGATTGAGCTGTTCAGGTTGCAACCTCACATGGGCTTCCACCGACACCTGCTAGGCGGATGCTTTTCATTTTGTATCAAACTACTGTGCCCTATCTCGCTGAAAGAATCAGGTAAGGTAGTAACAGTTTTAAATACGGTCCTTTAGCCAACATTCTCTTTGCTGGAAGAAGCTGATCGCATATTTTCTGTTCGTACCGGTTTAACAGTTCGAGAATTGTCTCCCGTGGTATTTACATGGATGACTCTCAGTTTGATAATCATCATGAAAATGATAATCCTAGTAGAGGCATAACAGAATCCTCTACAAATACGAATGAGTCTTCGAGAAGCTTGAGTTTTCCCATGCTCTCGAGGTTGAGAAGCAAAGCGCATGCCTTTTGGCTATGGGTAGTTCAGAAATGGCCTTCGGTACGCAATTGTTCTAGTTCTTATGTGCAATCTGTTTATATATAGAAAACCTCCCTATATTTACTCGTTGAGAAATGAGGAATGTAGTTCTCACACTAAAGAGATGCTTTTCTTGTCTAAACAACTATATGACGTGTCTTACCTGTTCCTAGATGCTGCCGCTTGGTCAAGATTTTATACAGTTGGCTATACGGACAAACCTGATGTTCTTCTACTTTGAAGGTATCTTATGTTCAATATGATATGTAAAGTGACTAACATCATTATCTATTTGAGATATATTGGTAGACCAATTTATCGTTAGTTTGGGTTGGTGTAACAATATCAACTGAGAAGTTCTCTTTCTTATGTCCTGCTTAGTGATCATCCAAGTCATGGAACCTGAATTTATTGTGAGGACAGTAGATAAATTAAAATGCCCAGATTGACCCCGTAATGACAAATTCAGCTCACTCGGTTTATCATGAGGTTATGTTGCATGTCAAAACACTGTCTCACACTGAGTGATCATCCAAGTCATGGAACCTGAATTTATTGTGAGGACAGTAGATAAATTAGAATGCCCAGATTGACCCCGTAATGACAAATTCAGCTCACTCGGTTTATCATGAGGTTATGTTGCATGTCAAAACACTGTCTCACACTGATACATTCCTAGACACTTTTGTTAAGTTGCTGTGCAGTTCTATTATTCAAAAAAATAAATACACCATTCAATTTACCTTCAAGCCTTAACCAATGGGGTAACAGTGGCTCAGTAATGATCGGCCTTATCCTTCTCTTATCACCTCAGTTGGATCTGTATTAACTACTCCCTCCGTTTCTAAATATAAGACTGTTTAGAGATTTCAATACAGACTACATACGGAGCAAAATGGGTGAATCTATACTCTAAAATATGTCTATATACATCCATATGTAGTCCCTATTGAAATCTCTAAAACGCCTTATATTTAGAAACGGAGGGAGTACTATTCCTTCTGTTCACTATTATAAGATGTTTTAACTTTTTTCTGATCCAGATGTATATAGGCGCATTTTAGTGTGTTTGTTCACTCATTTCAGTCGGTATGTAGTCCATATTGAAATATCCAAAACATCTTATATTTGTGAACGGAGGGAGTAATTGTTAGGTGCCTGATTATGCTTCTTTTGTTTCCTTTTTAATAGGATTATATTATCATTTATCAAAGCGAGGAGCTGGTATTCATTATGTATTCATTGGTAAGCCAATGAATCAGAGGCCCAGGTACCTTTTTCTGTACTTATTCACTTTGTCTAAAAGACTAACTACATGAACTCACATAGAAACAAATCATAGAGCCATTGGTACCATGAGCCCACAATATTATGCCACAAATGAATCTGAGAATGTAAATGATAAGGAATTTATCATGGTCTCTAGTGTTTTGGACTATCTTCACACTATCTTCCTTTGAGGTCTAAAATTCTCCAGATGATCAAGTTTAATTCACTACATTTGCAGGTACCAAATTTTGGGTATCTTTTTGCTGATCCAGTTGTGTATTCTTGGTGCTGAAAGACTCCGAAGAAGTAACTTATCATCAATAGCTAGTTCCATTAATCAAATTTCGTCCGGAAGCTATCCTTCATCTACAGGTCCACTCTTTTACTGAATTTATTTAAATGGCTATTTTTGTGGAACCAATACCTGTTTTTCTTATTATGTTGAAGCACTGAGTTGCTTTCTTACAATGTAGCAAATATCTATATGATGATGTTCTATTCTTACCCATGTGAACGGTGAACCAGGTCGGAGTGTCCCTGTTGTGAATGAAGATGGAAATATTATCAGTGACATCCGTCATGGCAAAGCTGTAGATTTGGCTTCTGGTTCAGAGGTATGTGTCTTCAGATGAACATTATTGAGTTTAAATTGCTGTTTTTGTGTACCCTAGAAGTTAGAACTGTGGAAAACCAACTTACGCTCCATTAATAACCAAACTAAAATGTTTACCTTTGTATGGAAGTGGACAGTTATATATTACTGTGCTTTCCGTCAGATGTACCTCCCAATGCATTTTTCTTGACAAAGCAAGCTCTTGAATCTACAAATGTTACAGTTCAAGATTAAAGATTATGGCTAGAATTGCATATATTTCAGACCACCTGTTTAAAAAAACTGTACATGTGATCTATTGTGTGGTGCTTATGTTTTGTGTATCATTTGTCAGGCATCCAGTAGCAAGAGCAAGTGCACTCTCTGTCTCAGTACCCGGCAGAATCCTACTGCCACAACCTGCGGACATGTCTTCTGCTGGTAAAACCTCTTTCAAATGCTATGTCTTTAACTAAACTGGGTTTCATCCCTCGCACCCTCTCTGGAATGGTATGGTAACTCATGGCATAACCTGCAGGAACTGCATAATGGAGTGGTGCAATGAGAAGCCTGAATGCCCCCTATGCAGAACTCCTATTACCCATTCAAGTTTAATTTGTATATATCATTCAGATTTCTAGCAGACCATTTAGCAAGGGATCATATCATTCATATCCTCTAGCGTGGATCCAATCAGATTTTATAAAGCCAACGCCTGACATCCATTGTGGGGGATCATCTTTTATCGGGAGACATGACATGGCCTGATGGTTTCTTATCGAGATTCGTAATCAGTAGGGCAAAGAGCTCCCGCGGGCTCCATGCCTTCCCCAAGACAAAGACATATTTATACCAAAAGAAGAAGGATGAATGGAAGACCAGTTGATGAAGTTGAAGAACAGTCGGGCTGTAGAGATCATCGGTAGCACTAAGGACCAATCTGAAATTAAACAAAAGATAAGTTTTAGTGCGGACAGATAAGTTCATGTTGGACACAAGTGAATTTTGTAGGGTAGAAGAATGAATGATTAGGATCATAGACCAGTTGAGCAGTGGCACTCTTTTTTTGTTTTCTGTACGTACGCACGCCTGTTTCCGGTCGCATCTTTTGCTGATATGCTTGCCTGTATCCCATATGTATTCCTGCCACATGTCTGCACTGAACATTTCGACCAGTAAATTTACGTAAGATTAGCTGCTTCATTTTCTTAACTGGAGTGCACCATCCTACGCATGGTTGTTGGAGCCATGGATCGACTGTACATGCTGATATTGACCTCGTCAGTGCTGGATGCCAGTTTCTTCCGCTGATAGCTTCCCGGCAGTCTGCAGCTCCCGAAGGAAAACCACCGGCGGTGTGCCTTTTTTCAGCAAAGTCATCGTCCACCAAAACAGAGCCCATGTTGTGTCGTGCACACACCGGTGACCGGCGATGCAGCGCAGCCGCAGCCGCCGCCGTGCTAGTCCGTTCGCCTCGTGCCCGGAGAAGAAGAATCCACCACGGCGCCACCCACTATAAAATCCATCTTGGCTCACACAAATGTGATGCCGCGCCGATCCGTCACTGTCCTCCCAGCCCCATCCCGATTTTAACCTCCTCCCCTCGCACTGACTAAACCATGATTTGCCTCAGAGCCATCCCCTCCCCTCGACTCCTCCACCTACCCCTCCCCCGCCTCGCCTCCTCCCCGCTCCGCCGCATCAGGCCCTCCGCCGTCCTCTGTGCCGCCGCCGCCATGTCCTCCTCCCCCTCCGTCGCTGCGCCCACCGTAGCGGCACCGGTCGAGCACATCGTGCTCATCAAGGTCCGCCCGGAGGCCGTGGCCTCGGGGGCGGCCGCCGCGATGGTCTCCGCGCTGCAGGCGCTCTCCACGCTCGTCCCGGGGGTCTCCTACATCCACGCGGGCCCCGTGCTCCGCCTCCGCTCCCCGGCCGCCGAGGCGCTCGGCCCCACCCACCTCCTCCACTCCCGCTACGCCACCAAGGCCGACCTCGCCGCCTACGCGCCGCACCCGGCCCACGTCGCCGCCGTGCAGGCGCACGTCGCCCCCAACGCGCTCGACGCCACCGCCGTCGACTGGGTCAACGCCGCGGGCGCCCCGTCCCCCGTCGGCCCCGGCGCCGCCGTGCGCCTCACCCTCGCCAAGGTCAAGGAGGGCGTGGAGGTCGGGCAGCTCGTGGAGAAGGTGGCCGCCGCCACCAAGGACGCCGGCGAGGCCAGCGGCTCCAAGGTCAGCTTCGGGGAGAACTTCTCCCCCGCGCGGGCCAAGGGGTACCAGTTCGGGATGGTGGCCGTGTTCGGCAGCGTCGAGGAGCTGGACGCCGTGGAGGGCGACGGCAAGGTGGAGGAGGCCAAGGCCGCCCTCAGGCCCATGCTCGACGAGGTCATGGTGCTGGACTTCGTCGTCGACGCTCCGGCGGCCGCGAGCCTCTGATGGGGGGATTCAGGTTGATCTGGATCCTAGAGTGCTGTCGGTTTGGGAATAATGAACTCGTTTGCTTGTGAAATCTGTATCAATCTTGAGATGAATAACAATCAGTTGCTGTGCCTGCTGTGTGCTCCCAAGTATTTACATGCCGATGCATTCAGTTGGTACTTCCGTTTCTAATACCAGGAATCAGGAACCAAGCGCTGAATTTGTTCACAACCCTTCTCATCGCTAAACATGTGATATTAAGTATGCGATCGACATCTTTGGTATTCAAGCATATTCGTCGGCATTTGAATGTGGCGGCTCATGTATTAGCCAGTCATGTAAAAATTCTGTTAGTTATGTGCGTTTTTCATTCTACTTTGGATTGCGTCCGGGAGATTCTTTGTAATGTTGTATTTGATTTATAAAGTGTCAACGTTATTTCAAGAGAAAAGGACGCCGATAACTGCCACACGTGTGGTGTATCGGGTAGTTGTGCCACACGTCTCGTGTGGCATGGGCAGGAACCAGCCCGCACGACTGCGTCCGGGCGCGCAAAGGCACGGCTCGCACGTCTGATGTGTGGCAACCCCGCCCGCAGTCCGGGCCAGAGGACCCAGTAGCCCGCACGACCCAGTCGTCCCGGCCTCTGATCGATCCCCAATCCCGACTGCCGCCATCTTCTCCCACCTCCCGAACCACTGCCTCCATTGTCGGCCTTCTCTGGTTGCCATGGCAACCAGAGCAGATCCGTAGAGCAGATCCGTAGGGCCTTCCCACCGCAAACCACACCCCTTATCTCCCCCCACCCCCACTCCAACAACGCCCTTCAAAGACGACCGGCTAAAAGTAGGTGAATCTCCCGATCTCCCTACTGCTTCTCATCCTTCTTCTGGGCAGAAAATTACAAAATTACCGACGAAGGTGGCAACTAGATCCATCCTACAGGGGTAAAACACTACATAGGTTGTGTGTCTTCACAGTTGCCAAGCAGAATACGCTAGATCTGCCATGTACTACGCTAGAGATAACCGTAAGTTCTCAGTAGATTGATGCACGTAGTTGGTAAATAAAATGGATGTGTAGGAATCCATAAAAAAGGAGAGAAAATTTGAGAAATTTGGAATAAATGGGGGGGTGAAAATTAATTGCCACTGGTGTCTAACGTCAGTTGCCACCTATCATTGTCGTCAACTGCCACCATGTCAACTTATTGCTTGCCATCCTATTGTAGAGGCTGATGCCATCAAATCAAACGGATAGCTAGCACCCAGATTTTAGAAAAGATAGTGGTTGAGAGCACATTGGCAGAAACGAGACGCGGAAAAGAATGAATCACGAAGATGGTGTTGATACTTGGGGTTCTCAAAGACCAGAAACGCCCCCTTGGGATGCATCAGAGTACAGTCAACTCATTTCTGTAGGGCCGTTGCTGCCACTACTAGAACAGTATGCAGGCATTGGTATGATGCGTGATAACAAAAGAAAAGAACATTTGCCATGTTCGCGACGATGAAGATGACATTCTACTTATGTCCTACACTGTCAATTTTTCGCAGGTTCTTATGACCAAACCACACTCACGGGGGCTCCGTGGCAAGTTCAGTCGCAGGGCGCTAACACTGACAAATGTACGGGCAGGCAACTTCAACTAGCTAATATGGCTAATCAAGGTAACGCATACGAAAAAGAACACATACTGGTCTGGACATGAAAAATAAAATTGCAAAGGTTGGCAAAAGACTCACGAGTTATGTCGGGGGAAAACGCAGAGCCTTCATGCAGCACGTGGCAGCAGGCAGCACCCATGTACCTGCCATCGACGTCATACACAGGTGAGTCCATAAAAAGTGAAGTTGCGGACGGTGAATTAGCAGAAGGAGCATAGTTGACAACTGCAGTTGCCATGACTGGACAACTGCAATTGCCATGAACGAATAACTGCAGTTGTCATCCCTGGACAATTGTTGTTGCCCTCCCTAGACAAATGTAGTTGCCATGGAGGAACAACTGCAGTTGCCATGCCAGGACAACTGCAGTTGCCATGCCAGCACAAACTGCAGTTGCCATGTATTGACCAACTACTACGATGCTTATAGGTTATTACGGTGGTGGTACCCCGGCAAACGTCTCATGGCAAGCTTCACAGATTGCAGATAGAGCACGTCAATTTGGTGTGACAGACCACACAAGATGGGCACATGTAGCACAACAAGGTAAGGAAAAAAATTGGACCACAAAAAGAGCACTACATTTGTTTTTGTGGCAAATAGCACGTGACGAAAAAAGAAGATTGTATCAGTGATGGTGGACAAAATCAAGCATAAAACGCTAACAAGTGGTTGTGTGCAATGAGTCATATATTGTCTTCGAAAATTTGCCAACTGCTAGAAGCATGTGTGCAGCACTAATGGTTGATCGCATTTGCCTAGTGAGCTCAAGCCTAGAATGCAAAGTTTTGATGCTAGAACACACTGGTTGCCATGTATTGGTAGCAGTATTTGCCATGTATGCAGGACTGCAGCTGCCATGCATATAAAATCCAAGTTTTCGTACTAAAAAGGAGCTGGTTGTCGTGCATTGGCAAACAATAGTTGCCATGTTTGTTGGACTGTAGCTGACATGACTGGACAACTACAGTTGCCTTGCTGTTTGAATGATGTCATGCCAAATCACTTGAAGTTGATGTGATCCGTTACAAATAAACATGTTATTCAAGCAAAATCTTACGCTCGTACCTGTTTTTTCTATTACAGGGCCTACAACTACAGTGAACAGCGGCGCGGGGACATCTACTGCGGGGAGCTCTGAGCGCACGGAGGACGCGTTCCACCAGCCAGCCAACAATCATGCCGCAAACAATGCTGAGTCAGAGTCGGAAATGGCAATCATTCCAGCAATGCCAACAGGCACCCCTTTGAACACAAGCACTGGCAACACTCAAGTAGATGAAACTGCCGCCGATACTGAAGTGAATGATGAAACTGATGACGAAGCACAAGGGGATGAAGATGGTGGGCAATCGGAGATCATGGTACCTCAGCCACCGTACATTGGGCAGAGATTTGAATCGTTCGCAGAAGCAAAGGAATTCTACCAGACATATGCAAAGTTCCATGGGTTTGCGGTCAACACCGAATACCATAGGAAAATTAAGAAAACTAACGAATACAACAGAGGTGAGACGAGGTGCCACAAGGCACGAAGGAACAAGAAGGGGAAAGGTGTTGCGCCTGTCGTTCCGGAACGAAAGAGATGTATCATTCTCAAGACCGAATGCCCTGTCCGGTGTAAGCTAAACGTAGATGGAGCACAGTGGGTGGTCACTCAATATTTTGACGAGCACAACCACAAACTCATAAAGAAGTTCGACCTGGTGAAATTTCTGACCGCCCACAGAGTATTCACCCCCCTCGAGAAGAAATTCATAAAGCTGCTACATGATTGTAACATCGGTCCATCAAGAATGGTCCAGATACTATCACTCATCCACAGCAAAAACGGGACTCTGAGTAGCATGCCCTACATACCAGCCAAGGTCACAAACCTAAAGGCAAAGTACCATAGAGAGAGCAAGTTGGTTGACATAGAGGCCACAATGGCCTACTTCGATGAGAAAGCAAAGGAAGATCCATATTTCTTCTACAGGATAAGGTTGGACGATGAGGACCGTGTCAGGAACATGTATTGGGTGGATGGTGCTGCAAGGAGAGCCTACAAACATTTTCGAGATTGCATTTCATTCGACGCGACGTATCTCACTAATATGTACAAGATGCCATGTGCTCCATTCATAGGAATAAATAACCACAATCAGTCGTTGCAGTTTGGATGCGGGCTCGTTCAGAACCAAGACATGGATGGGTACGTTTGGCTGTTCAAGACCTTCTTGGAGTGCATGGATGGACTTGCTCCGATGAACATAATAACAGACCAGGATTTTAGCATGCGTGCAGGCATAGATGAGGTCTTTGCATTGGCAGTGCACAGGCACTGCAGGTGGCACATTATAAAGAAGGCTGAGGAGACGCTAGGAATCGTTATTTGCTGACCGTCCAGAGGTGCCGGCCTACTTCATGCAGTGCTTCTTCCTGTTTCTGCAGACTACGTAGCGCAGCGAGGGGTTCAATGCTGTTTTGAAGCGGTACGTGAGCCCTGGCAACTCATTGCTACAGTTTGCCAAGCAGTAAAGAGCTTTGCAACAAAAAATACTAGGATCTGAGCTACAGCAAGAAGCGAACACCGCGCTAAAGCAGCCAAAATTGCTAACGTATTTACCGATGGAGAGGCAAATGAGCAAGATATACACCAACAAGATCTTTAACAAGTAAGTCAGTTGCGTTACGGTCGTATTTGCGCAAAGCACGAATGTAGTAGGTGCCATATAGAATACAATGCAGTTGTCATGATATGTGGTTGCCATGTTTAATGAAATACTGTTTGCCATGCTTACTCAGCTACAGTTGACATGTTCAATGGAAATTCCATTTGCCATGCTTACCCGGATGCAGTTTCCATGTTCAATGAAATGCAGTTGCCATGTTTAATGCAATGTACTTCCACTGGACATGTTGGTGTGCAAATGCTAGTGTCAAATGGACGATGTCAACTGAAAAAATGTTATGTTGTTGCCATATCTACTGAAATGCAATTGTCATGTTTACTAAAATGCAACTGCCATGTTTGCTGAAATGCAATTTCCATTGTTTACTCAACTGTAGTTGCCATGTTTAATAAAATGCAGTTGCCATGTTTTATGCAATGTGCTTCCATTGGGAACGTTTGTGTGGAAATGACGATGCCCAGTTGAAAAATATTATGCAGTTGCCATGTCTAATGTACTGCAGTTGCCATATCTAATGTACTACAGTTGCCATGTCTAATGTACTACAGTTGCCATGTCTTATGTACTATATTTGCCATGTTCAAGGTGATATGTTTGCCATGCTCAAACAAAAATGTATTTCTATTTCCATGATGACATAATGTGCTACAAAAAAGTGCACATGATAGTTTAACAGAAAACACACAAAACTTGCAGATTCCAGGAAGAAATAAAGCGTGCCAGCATGTTCACGACTTTCCAGGTGGACGAACATACGTTCAAGGTGTGTTCTATTTTGGGCATGTTAGATTCAGAAACTGAAGACCCGGACAAAGGAAGGAACTACTTCGTGGAAGCCTCAATCAACCAAGGCGAATACTACTGCCAATGCTGTAAGTTTGAATGGGACAGCATTGTGTGCTGTCACATACTAAAAGTAATGGACATGAACGCTGTGACACAGATGCCCCACCATTTCATAAGGCGGCGATGGACTTGGGACGCTGATGACGCGTTGGCGCCGCAGACAACAAACGCAGTTCTGGCTGTGCATGACGAGAGACCTGAGTCAACCATGGAAGCCGTGAAGCACGTTGTGCTGACAAAGAACTATGCTGAGCTAATTGATGAAGCGTGCAAGAGTGATGAGACAGCGAGAGTCGCAGAAAAACACAGGAAGGCCCTGAAAGGAGAGCTTGATGAGATCAAGAAGAGGAAAGCTGAGGAAGCCTTACACAGGTTCCCCCGCACATCAAGTGTGCCTTCGTCCACGGGGCCATCATCTGAAAACTCGGAGATAGGATCTGGAACAGCAAGCACACAAACCCAGGTCAGGAACCCGCCCCGTTCCATCACAAAGGGGCGTCCAAAAGAGATAAGGTACAAATCGGGATTGGAGATTCAAGCAAAACACAAGAAAATGAAGAAAGGGACGGGCAATCCATAAGCAAAATTGGGGCGCTGTGACATGGTCCTTGGGGACATTTTGTTTTGTAACCTAGATGTTGTGAATTTTTTCTAGAAATGGGAGACTGACTCTTGAGGGGCATCAGAAGTTGTAGGAAAAATGCATTGAATGGGTAACTGCAGTTGCCATCTTGTGTGTGCTTGATCTGCCATGGTATATGTGTTTAATCTGCCATGCTATTTTGTACTAAATATGCCATGATATTTTATACTGAATCTATCATGGTAAATATACTGGGTCTACCATCTTGTTTATGCTGAATCTGCCGTGTTCTTTGTATTGAATCTGCCCTGTTAGCTGTACTGGAAAAATGTCATGTTATTTGTAATGACTCTACATCGCGTATATTTTCATGATAATTCGACACGCTTTAGTCACACATGCTGTGTTGTGTGCAATATATGGGAAACAAAGTTGAAAAAGCGTAACGTGTATCAACCGCAGAAAAGGTTACGGCTACATGATTAAAACTACCATGGTAGCCGGTGCAGTTAGCAATGAAAAAGAAGAAGTAAAACAGCCAAATGAAAAAATGACGATGACTTTTAATAACCATGTCTGATGAACTACAGTTGCCATGTTTTAGAACATAGTGCACGCATTCGAAGCAGCAACCTGGTGGTGCAAACGATGAAACCACAAATAATAATGATAAACATAGAACGTATCTACTAACACGCCTGAAATAGGTTCACATCCACACAAAATATTACAGAAAATATTCAAATGTCACTCACGAACCACCACTGCGTACTAGGCTACTCGGGGTTGTAGTCATAGAATAGCACACGGACATAATTTTTGAGAAGAACAAAAGGTAGTACCTTACATTACTCGGCAACAGAATGTAAGGTATGCATCCGGTGTGTAACGCCATGTGATCACTTGTACTTCTTGAAGACTTTCTTGATAGCTTCCTCCACGAACTCGCGTGCTCCGGACCGCTTGTTCAAATCTTCATTCGTCAACCAGTTCCATGTGTACAATTTCCGGAGCTCAACGACCGTTGCAGCATTGACAGCGGGAACAAGTCTACCTTCCCACTTTGCAAGGTATTCCAACATGTGAAAGCCACAGTCCGTCCTACACAAAAAAAAGAGTCAGGTGAACTCGCAAAAAGGACAGACATATCAATGATAAAATTCAATTCATATGTAACAACAAAGAGGGGTGGGATTGAGTAAAATGGCACATGAAGGGGGGTAGGAAATTATGTGTTCCTTTGTTTCGTAGTCTCCACGTACTCAATCGGGAAATGACTGATCTGGACCTTTGAGTTCTCATAGTGACGGTTCCATGTCTCTTTGACGTTGTTGATGAAGAATTCAGCATGCGAAGTAAGATTTGCATTGGCTGCCGAACGCATTGAATCAAGCACCTCAAAGTGTTGGTTCTTCAGGTCAAGACAGATCGCGTAGTGGTGACCACACTTGTCGCCTGGGTCGTGTGGTGCAAGCTCCTGGAACATGGGGAACATGACCTGCATGTAAAAGTGAAGAAAATGAGAAGCAGAGTTCACATGAAGAATAACAGAATGACAAAAAAAAGTAGAATCACGTAGAATGTTTAGTTATAGTGGGTAGTTGAAAGAAAGTTGCCATCCATGTATGAACAAAATTTGTCGTGTATTTTACTTTGAAGTTGCCACATAGTTTGCACGGGATGCAAAAATCAAAAAGTCAGTTTGCACGGCAGCTGATGCCGCATGAAACATCTGCCACATAAACAGAGTGCAGATAATGGCAAAAAACCATACCATGTGAAAAAAAGTGCAAACAGGGAAGGAGTACTCACATATTTTTTCAGTGTGAGCTTGAATTGACCGTGTTGAGCAAAATTCTTCCTCGGGATTTTGTGGTGGAAGTCACCATCCCATATTTTGCAGGTCACACTGTAATGCATGATTGTTTTGTCGGGACACATATCCATATGCTTGTTGATGTAGTTAATCCCGCATGCAACTACATTCTTCGACATTTTACCATTTGGCCTCACGGACTCGGCAAGATCACCCAGGGCGACGTACGTCGCTTCGCATTGAATGACCTTGGTTCTGTCCAAACATGAGCTGTATGAAAATGATATAACATGAAAGAATCATGTTTACTAAGTAAAAAAGGATGAACTAAAACGTAAGCGGATCATATATAGAAAGTAGAAAAAAATATGAATGGTAGAAAGAGCAAAGCAAAATTTGGTCATTACGCTTTCAGCTCCTTCATATGCTTGCTGCTGGCCCTCGCATTTCCAAATCGCTTGACAATATCGTACAGCTGGGTCTGTTCCTTTGTGGCCCTGACTTCGGGCTCGTAGTCTTCCGCGGGAGGTGGGTGAACTACCCTCTGCTGCCTCACAGAACCAGGGGTGGCACTCCTAATGATATCCTCAGATACCGTATCTGCAGGCACATTGGAACTTGATTGCCCCCGACCTCGTGAGGACCTCCTCTGTAATGCTGCCTCCTCGATCCTACAGTAAGCTTCATCAAGTGACGGTGAAATCTCCTCAGGGGTGCCTGCAAGGATCAAAAAAGTGGGTTAGGATACCTGGAAAACAAAACAAATGGAATGTGAAAAAGATAGGGGGCTTGATGTGAAATGTAGGTACAAAAAGTAGGGAGTTGCCATGTGGAGGCAAATCCAGTTGCCATGTGTAGTGCACTGTAGTTACCATGTGACAGCAACTCCAGTTGCCATGTTGTGTCAACTCTAGTTGTCATGTTTTTGCTGAATGGAAAATGCAGCATGGAAACAAAAATACAGGTGACATGGTGCAGCAAATCCAGTTGCCATGCGTATTGCACTGTAGTTGCCATGTGACAACAACTACAGTTGCCATGTTGAATCAACTTCAGTTGCCATGTGATTACCGAATGTAAAATGCAGCATGGCAACAAAAAAATGTAGGTGACATGGTGCAGCAAATCCAGTTGCCATGTCATCACATAACAGTTGTCATCACAAGTGAGAAACCCAAAAAAATGCTTGGGGCAAAAGTCAGACTACACAAATGTATACAAGAAAATGATAAGCACATAAGAAAATGTACCTTGGACGATCGGCTCTGCGAACTTGACAGCCTTCCTACCCTCAACCATTGGCTGCGCCATCATTGCGGGCGTGCCTCCCGAAAAGCAAAGGCAACTGGCATAGGATCTGGCACCACTGGTTGATCTTGACTGATGCCAAGGCTGAAGCTCGGTGGGGTGAAGGCCATTGGGTGCCTCTCATGCCTACTGGCCGGACCACGAACAACTTGCGGGGCAGAATCCAAGGGCGAAAGATCAACAAACATATCTGAATCGGCCGCTACAGAATGATCGGGCTTATTTGTAGGGCGGGGCATGTTGTCAGCGGTATCAGCCGCAACTTCCTTGACAATCTTCTTGTTTGGGCTGTAGGGGACACCAACATTGACTGGGAGCCTGGAAGTGCGCAGATTTAAGCTAGGGATTTCCACTGCGGGTAAAGGCGCAGTCTGCTCCGGACGTTCACCTGCGTCACTCGTGCCCGGCTTGACACCTGCATCAGTTGCGCTCCGGTCTTCCGGTTTCTCCATCACATTGCTTTTGGCAGGTGGCGGGAACAGTGTGGACGCAGGAACATAACCAGACTCATCTCTGCTGCTCCTAGCTATAGCTGGTGCGTTGGGTATGTCTGTTGATTGCTTGCGGGGGCTACGACGCCTCAGTGGAAGACCAGCACGCGAAATAGTCGCCTTAGCGGTATCTACACCGACAGGAGCTGGACTGTTGTGCCAAGACTCTCACCTGTAGATGGCACATCATTATGAACTACCGCCTCAGCCACTTCTGTCGTGGACACATGAGTGCCACCACGCACGCGCTTGGAATCAGTGTCAGATGAGCGGGAATCTTCCTTGCTTAGGTTGGTCTTGGGAGCGTCCACTTCAACGCTTGCTGATGGGGTGACATGGCTCACAGCAGCATCCTTCATTGCTAGAAGAGTTGGCAATATTTCAGCTGTCCTGGCAGACACCGACTCGTCACTCCCCGATGTACGGATGCCTGTTGTTCTAACCTGCACATCTGCAACCGGCGGAGATGGTCGGCCACTTGCGTCAGAGTTAGTGGGAACAGTTGACGATGCAGCAGCAGTTTTGTCGACTGGCGCCTCATGAACATCTGAGTTGCTCCCTGTTGACAACTTTGAATGAAGGCGTTCGAGTGGGTCCCTAATGATATGCTTGGCCCCGCGTGAAGTAGTCTTCTTCACCCTGCAAAAAAGAAAAGCACGTGAAAAAGGTATTAAAAATGAACAAAAAATATTTGCCATGATATAAAATCTAAAAAAAATGAAAAATAGGTGAAAAAGCTAATAGTTGCCATGTAAGGGGAATATGAGTTGCCATGTGGCATAGTTAGCAGTTGCTATGCAAATCCAGCAAGAGTTGCCATGCTAGCCAACTTGAAGAATGATAAAAATGTCTGATCTACCAGGAATGCAATTTCAAAACTAGGTATGGGATGAGCACACTAGCCAATGGAAAGATGGCAGTTGCCATGTAGGTACAATAAGAGTTGCCATTTGGCCTAGATAGCAGTTGCCATGTAAAAACAAGCAGGAATTGCCATGCAGTTAAAAAGAAAGGAAATCATTTGAAAAAACAGCAGTTGCCCATGTGGGGACAATGACAGAAGCCCATGTGGCAAGCTGAACGGATGCATTAAAAAATCAAAAAATATAGCACTACGTCAATGAAAGCACATGGAAAACCTACTTCTTGACTGGCTTTCTCAGGTCTGGCAGCACGACAGGATCCCCGGTATTGGACATCGTCGTACGAGGAGATGACCTGGTGGAAGGGGTGTCACCAGCAATGGGGGCACCTTTGTTCAACCGAGCAGAAACACGGATTGGCGTTGGTGCCTGTTTCTTCGTAACTGCTCGTCCACCAGCTGTCGCCTCCCTGCATGTATAAGATGGAGGAAACAAGAGGTGGCAATTGTCAGACAGCAAACTTGTTGCCGCGCTTAGTAAAAACAAATGCAAAAAGGGATCAGTCTGTTCCAAAAATGTAGATAGAACAAAAAACTAAAAATAAAGTCGAACCTCCTCCTAGCAGCTACGGGATCGGTCCTAGACCTCTTGCCAGGAGAACCCTGCGCAACATCCTCTGGAGCCCTCCCCCTCTTTGATGGCAACACCCCCTCTCCTCTCGCAGCCGTATGTTCTTTGACTTTCTCCGGTGGGAGGACATCTCATGCATCCTTGCCCTTCTTACCACCTGCACGAACTTCAACATGTTCATCATCATCGGTGTCCTGTTGCACGTTCTCCATGTCATCGTCATCATCCTTTCTGAGACCAGCGTCTCCATCTAGTTCATCTTGTGTGTCAGCAAGCTCTTGGGAACTGTTGTAGTCATACCGGCCACGGCAACCAGTTGGCCGATGTGTCAGTTCTGGGACAAATGTAGTGAACTGCCTCGCAACCGCGTCGCTGTCGGAGCCATTAAGGGACGTCCACCCCTCGACCAACTTCCCGAGCAAGTCGGTCATTCCGGATGCAAACTGCCCAATTAGATGCTCAACAGGTGCCCTCGCCTGTGCACGAAACAAGAAGCAACAGTAACCAACCATATTGTGACGCCCGGATAATTAGGCTACAGTAATCCCACGTTAACGATGCCACGTCACTTTGATTACTGTTAGTAATCTCGCGTTAGTTCGAAACCGATTCAAATTCAAAATCAAAATCAACCAGAGAATAAAAGTTTTCAAATATTAAAACTAAAATGTTCGGAGTGAACCAAATATTGCATAGATAATTATGGGGGAAAACCACACATGTATAAAATGTTTAAATACTATGAGATGAATAAAACAGTAGTAAAAATGATAATTTGAATAACTTTTATAATTAATAAAATGTCAAACTAAGTTATTTGGGGTCTAGACTTTTTGTGACTATGGACTAGGTTGTAATACTAATTTAGATACTAAGTGTATGTTTTACTAAAATAAAATGCAACTACAATAAAGCAGGAAAGAATAAATAAAAGGAAAAGAAAATACAAAAGAGAAAAACTAAACTAACAAGAAAAAAAAACAGTAAGCCCCCCCCCCCCCCCCCGCTGGGCCAAGTGGCCCAGCTGGCCTTCGCCGTCCGAAATGGCCGGCCCAACTGGCCCAGCCGGCCACGCCTTATCCTCACCCCCCCCCCCCCTCCACCGACACCCCCCATCCTCTCCCGCAAAATATCCCCTCCCCTCCTCTCTCCCGATCTGGATCGGGATCGAGAGGAGGCCACCGACGCGCCTCGCCGTCGCTGTTGGCCTCCGCCGCCCGGAGCGCCTCTTCCTCGCCGGCCTGCTTCGCCCTCCTCCACCGGACTGCCTCCCACTCCGCCCGTCGTCCCCGTCCTCCTCGAGCTCGAGCCCGCTGCCATTTCCCCCACGAACGCCGGTGAGGCTCCGGCCTCTCCCTCTCTCTATCTCCGTCCATGACTGCGCCCGACCACCATCGCCTCCGTCCCGCAACGCCTGGCCGCGCCCACCAGGGCCGCCGTCGTCTGGGGCCGCCCCTACTCCGGCGCCGTCCTCGCCCGGCCGTGCCACCGCGCCCGCTCTGCACTGTGGCTCACCGCTCGCGCCCCCCCCCCCGCCTGACTCTTCGCTGCCTGCGCCGTGCCGTCTGCTTCGCGCCGCGGCCGCCGCCCCACTGGTGACCACCGGCCTGCGCTGCGCCACTGCGCTGACCCCTTGTCGTGCCTGCTTGCTCCCCTCGCACCTCCCTCTCTCCGCGCCCAACGCGACCCTGCATGCGCCCCTGCCCTCCCGCGCGGCCGCCGTACTCGCCGTGGCCGCGCTCCGGCGACCACCCCGCCTCTGCAGCCTCGCCTGCAACCCCCTGTTGGCTCGGGTGTGCGGGCACCCGGCGCCCGCCCCGTATACACTGCCCAGAACCCGCTATGGACTCCCCTGGTCACAGACACGGGGGCCCCACCCCATAGAACGTTTAATAAAAAAAGATTAAGATTAAAAATAATATGTAAAATAAATAAAATAAATAAATAGATAATAATAATTTAATTAATTAATTAATTAAGGAATTAATTAAGTTAAGTAATCATGTTTAATTAATCTAATTAACTAGTTAGTTTAACTAAATAGTAATTAGTTTAACTAAGACCTAATTAACCTAAACAGAGTATGACAGGTGGGTCCCACTGGACCCACATGTCAGTTTGACCCAGTCAACTCTGTGACTGCTGACGTCAGCAGGACATCATGCTGATGTCATTAATTCATTTTTAAATTAATTTAAATAATTAATTAAATACCAGAAATTAATAAAATCTTTAGAAAATCATATCTTTTAATCCGTAATTCGGATGAAAATACTTTATACATGAAAGTTGCTCAGAACGACGAGACGAACCCGGATACGCAGCCCGTTCGTCCGCCACGCATCCCTAACCTATCAAACTCGCAACTTTCCCCCTCCGGCTCCTCTGCCCGAAAACGCGAAACACCGGGGATACTTTCACGGATGTCATCCCCCTTCACCGGTATCACCTACTACCGCGTTAGGGCACCTCTAACGCCGTTACTTGTCTTGTCATGCATCGTTATGCATCTGTTTGCATTATATTCATTGTTTCTTCCCCCTCTTCTTCCGCTAGACACCGAGACCGACGACGCTACTGGTGCCCCGACCGACTACGCTGTTGACGACCCCTCTCTCTTGCCAGAGCAACCAGGCAAGCCCCCCCTTTGATCACCAGATATCGCCTACTCTTCTCTATACTGCTTGCATTAGAGTAGTGTAGCATGTTACTGCTTTCCGTTATTCCTATCCTGATGCATAGCCTATCCTTGCTACTACTGTTGTTACCATTACCTGCTATCCTACTGCTTAGTATAGGATGCTAGTTTTTCATCAGTGGCCCTACATCCTTGTCCGTCTGCCATGCTATACTATCGGGCCGTGATCACTCGAGAGTTGATCACGGGTATATACTATATACTTTATACATGATACATGTGGTGACTAAAGACGGGTCGGCTTGAGGAGCACCCGCGAGTGGATCTTTGGGGCGGAGCGACAGGGCAGGTTCCGACCACCTAGGAGAGAGGTGGGCCTGGCCCTGGTCGACGTTCGCGGATACTTAACACGCTTAACGAGATCTGGGTATTTGATCTGAGTTTGGCCATTTGGTCTATACGCACTAACCATCTACGCGGGAGTAGTTATGGGTATCCCGGCATCATGGTATCAGCTGAAGCCTTCGTGACGTCAGCGACTGAGTGGCGCGCGCCGGATTGGAACGTAAGCCTGCTCTTGTATTAAGGGGGCTAGTTCTGCTTCCGGCCGCGTACGCAACGTGCAGGTGTGCTAAAGGCGATGGGCCCAGACCCCTGTGCGCTTAGGTTTAGACCGGCGTGCTGACCTCTCTGTTGGTCTAGGTGGGGCTGCGACGTGTTGATCTTCCGAGGCCGGGCATGACCCAGGAAAGTGTGTCCGGCCAAATGGGATCGAGCGTGTTGGGGTATGTGGTGCACCCCTGCAGGGAAGTTAATCTATTCGAATAGCCGTGATCTTCGGTAACAGGACGACTTGGAGTTGTACCTTGACCTTATGACAACTAGAACCGGATACTTAATAAAACACACCCTTCCAAGTGCCAGATACAACCGGTGATCGCTCTCTCACAGGGCGACGAGGGGAGGATCATCGGTTAGGATTATGCTATGCGATGATACTTGGAGGACTTCAGTCTACTCTCTTCTACATGCTGCAAGACGGAGGCTGCCAGAAGCGTAGTCTTTGAAAGGACTAGCTATCCCCCTCTTATTCCGGCTTTCTGCAGTTCAGTCCACATATGATACCCTTATTCCATTTGATACCAATGCATACATATGTAGTATAGTTCCTTGCTTGCGAGTACTTTGGATGAGTACTCACGGTTGCTTTCTCCTTCTTTCCCTCTATCCCTTCTACCTGGTTGTCGCAACCAGATGTTGGAGCCCAGGAGCCAGACGCCACCGTCGACGACGACTCCTACTACACCGGAGGTGCCTACTACTACGTGATGCCCGCCGACGATGACCAGGAGTAGTTAGGAGGATCCCAGGCAGGAGGCCTGCGCCTCTTTCGATCTGTATCCCAGTTTGTGCTAGCCTTCTTAAGGCAAACTTGTTTAACTTATGTCTGTACTCAGATATTGTTGCTTCCGCTGACTCGTCTATGATCGAGCTCTTGTATTCGAGCCCTCGAGGCCCCTGGCTTGTAATATGATGCTTGTATGACTTATTTTATTTGTAGAGTTGTGTTGTGATATCTTCCCGTGAGTCCCTGATCTTGATCGTACACGTTTGCGTGTATGATTAGTGTACGATTAAATTGGGGGCGTCACAATATTACAGTCACTAGCACGACATCAAAAATAATGCAAGGCAACCATATATATATGTCTTTGATTACCTTAGTAGAGCAAGACGGAGCTGAGTGCACGTCCATCCACTTTCCAAAGTTTTGAGGCCCCCCAAACACGCTGTAGTCTATAGCATGCTTGGCTATCAGCTGGAAAAAACAAAAAAATAGCTAGGATGTAAGAGAGAGAATGATGAACACTGACTAGCAGTTCATGTGTTGCAAAATAAAAACAAAAAAAGAAGACGCGAATATAAGTTTCAGCACGAATGATAGAGTTGCCATGTGGATTGAGACATGGATACCATACTCAGACAACCATGGCTAACAAAGGTAGTAATCTCTTGTTAACCACAAACGGTTGCCACACAACGATATGTTATGCCGCAAAAAATTGTAAGAATGCCGTGTAGAGAAAGAAACCAGAACTAACCTGCAGTCCATGCAGAAATAGCAAACTTGTGCGTAGGCGGCGGGCCTCCTGTCCCAATGAAATCCATGGTGGACAGATCAAGACAGTCGACATACATGAGCTGATGTACAACAATTTTAAAAAGAAAGAAATATCAGTTGCAATCATGGTATTTTGCGAAAAACAGGATAATATATATGTTCCTACGATCATCAAGTTGAAGTGCATGAAAAAGAGAGAAAGAACAAGTTGCCATCTATATGTGCTAGTTGCCATCATAGTGTGATGGCAGTTGCCATATTGTCATGATGGCAGTTGTCATATTGTCATGATGGCAATTGCCATATTTTCATTATGGCAGTTGCCATCTTGTTATGATCAGGTTGCCATGCATGAATAAAAGGTGTTAAAAAGAGTGTTCACATAAAGGACTGGTAAAAAAATACCCTTAAATGCAGTCGACAACCCTTTTGGTACATCTTGCTTGAGAATGCATCATGCAGGAAGTCGGCAATGAACTTACACCAATTCATGTTCTTCACATCTTTCAGTTTCGCCTGCACCGCACAAAATTTAGGACAACGAGTTGCCGCATAAGAAATCAAATGGAAAAAACATCAAAAAACACTGGTAGTGACTAGCTTGCACATGACATCGGAGCAAAAAAATTGAAGGAAAAATAATGTAGTAAAGATAGATCATTCACCAGGATGGGGAAGCATTTGTTGCTTGGGCGAAGAGAAGTGGTCGGCGCGAAAATAGCTGAGATGAGGTACATGAGTAGTTTCATCTTAAAAACCTCGCCATGGGTTGTCATGGCCTGCAGCGAATCTGCCAGTACAGACGTGTTCGACATGGATTCCAACCCAGGAAACAAACAGGGGAACAACATTTCCTCGATCTTGTTATCCTCATACGGGACTTTGATTTGTCCACGGGGCACACCCAAAGTGCAGAACACGGATTCCTTGTTCAACGGCAGTCTTCCACGTCCTGGAATCACAAATTCCCTGAAGGCGGGGTCGTAAATCTCACCAAGCCAGTCACATACAGGGTTGACTAGATTCGTGCACCGGACATTCATCATAGCCTGCATACCCATTTCAGCAGCAGCTCCCTTCTGATCGTCGGTAAATCTGTCAGTCAATGAAGTCAGTCGTTCCTGGGAGGCCCTGTTGCGAGTACATTTCTTCTTCTGCAAAAAACAGACAAATGATCAGTTGTTGCCATGTTTTCACTATCATGAAATTTTAGTTCATCACAGACGACTGCAAGCTCGAGGTGGCAACCAATAACATATGCAGGAGGAAGAGGGTGTGTGGACAGTTACCTCGTCGCCCTCTTTTCTCCGTCCAGTTGCCCGATTCCGCTGTGGTGGATCCATGAAATCATCATCATCGTTTTGATGATCGCCGCGAGCCATTATGCTGAGGTAAGAACAAACCAAATTGTCACGGTGGAAATGAAAATGCAGGAAGTAAGCAGTTGCCACCTAACAGAATGTCCTTGCCGCATGGGCTCGAGTGAAAAATGTCAAATAGTGAATGCAAAAATATCACATGAACACGCACGCACCCCCCTATGATTGTCGAAAACATAAATGTGGCAATTAAGCACATTGGTTACATTTGAAAAAAATGTACACATCGTAAATGCACTTAAAAACAAAAATGTTGAAGTTGCCATGTTAGCACAAGATAGTACGAAAAGAAAGTCACAAAATCCTCCACTGCAGAAACCTAAGATGTGGCAGCTCACACCCTGTCCTCATACAACAAATGACTTGCCATGTGTTTCAATGGCAAAAATGTGCTAGGTTGAAATTGCCATGTTAAAATGCAACACGGATATCACAAGTGTGTTCAGATATCACAAGCGATGAAAAACATCTAATGAACAACCTGAAAATTGCCACAGTGTGTTCAGATATCACAAGTCATCATGGCAGGAACACGAAAAATTGTGTCTGGCGTACAATGAATTTGCCACGTTATACTGACTGTAACATGGCAACAGACATGCTGTGTTCAGACAAAAACTTGCCACATGGAAAGCATATATATGGCATCTGACACAGTTGATGTGCAAATTAGTTGCCATGTTATGCACCCAATTTGCCACATTATCCTGTCTACAACATGGCAACAGCCACAGTGTGTTCATAGTCTATTGTCACAAGAATATACTATCCAGGTGGCAACATGCATAGTTGATGTGCAGATTAGTTGCCATCCAGTGCAATTGGTTACTGAAACTGCAGTGACTACCGATTTACTGCACTTTACCATTCCTACAGTATGGCAACTATCACAATCAGTCAGGAAAAATTAGTTGCCACATGGAAAAAGCATGTTTGTGGCAACTATGATAGTCATTCAGGAAATTAGTTGCCGCATGGAAAAGAATGTTTGTGGCAACTATCACAGTCATTTAAGAAATTAATTGCCGCATGGAAAAGCATGTTTGTGGCAACTATCACAGTCATTCAGAAAAATTAGTTGCCATACAGTCATGATAGTTACTCAAACCACCACGTTTGCCTTCATACTGCAGTTTTGAAAAACAACTAACTAGATCTAGGGTTCAATGGCAACTGTAATGACTTGAAATTCATCCCCAAAATTCTCCCCAAACTGATCGCAAATACCAATTCAAAGCAATGCGCAACTATCAGACCGGAAAACAACGGCCCAATCCCAAGGCACAACTAGTGTGTGTCTCCGGACAGGCAGAACCACACCGGCGAGACCGCCACCGCGGCGGCGACGAAACTGCCCAGTGCCACCGAAAACGGCAAGCATAGGACTCCGCCGCCGGCGTTGCCAAATCGTTTGAATCTCTACGAATCTCGAGCGAAGCATCGAACACCGAGGGAAGGGGAGAAAAATGCAGGCAAGGATTGTGAGAGTGGGAGCGAGCATTACCTTCAATCTGTAGGCGCTCCGGCGAGGCCGCTCCGGTCCGGCAAGCACCACAGACGGCCGCGAACTCCGTCGACTCTTCCGCCTCCGCCGTCGCCTTCTCCCCTCGTCTTCTCCATTCGTCTGAAATGCGAAGTGGGTTGTGCGAGTAACTATGGGGATGACTAAATGGAACCGTGAGGGGTAGGCGGGCGAAGTGCGCGACGTGTTTGACATCAACCACGGTCGGCGCATGGCGTGCGGGCGCATAGCAGTTCCACCGCACGCCCCTGAGTGGCAAACGCTGACCGCGCGGGGGGGGGGGGGGCAACCGACGTGCGGGCGAACTATGTCACACACCACACAGTCGCCTTGTCCTACGTGGCACAGAAAATCGGGCAGATTGTGCCAAGATTCGTGCATATAGTACTGGACGGTGATGGATGCGTGTGGTCGAGATGGTCAACGCCCACATGTGTGGGCGTTAAAATTTCCGAGAGAAAAACCTTGTCATCGCTAAACTGACGAGGATTGCATCTCTTTGGGAATGATGGACTCCTTGTGGAATTGTGATCGATCACGCAACTGGTCACCTTATCTGCCTGTGCCAACCTCTTCATGTGTGCTTCCAATTTTGACATGCCCATGCATGCTCCGTGAATGCCCACTACAGTAGGCCAACTCCAGGCGATCTGTTTGGTCCGCTTGTGTCCGTTTGAATCGGCACAATGCGCCGACCTAAACGTAAATCTTGTCCTCCCTGTGTTAGATGCATTTTTTCTCAAATTTAGGTCCGGTTTGCATTTTTTTTGCCTCCAGCCGCCCGACATCAACCCTATCCGCTGCCCACCATGGGTTTCTTCAAGCATGCCATGCGTGTTGTGGGGGCCCAACCAGTACATTTCTTTTCTTCCTCTTGCCCCCAACCGCCAGACAGGCCGACACCAACCCTAGCTGCCGCCTACCATGGATTTCTTCAAGCGCTCACAGGGTAAGCATGACCATGAGGCTGGCTCCTCGTCGGGCGCCGGTCGGCCAACTTCACCTTGGCTGGCACGCCAGCGCTCTACATCCCGGTCCACAGATGCCACTATTTTTTGGAGCATGGTGTGATGGGGCCATTGTCGGACGTCAACCTGCTGCACGGCTAGCACCTCAAATTCGACAGGGTTTTGGTGTTGGCGGTGCCACAATCAGACCATGCACGAACGCAGAGATCCGTCACCGCCGTGCTGACATGCGTGCGCTTGATTTCTACTGGTCAGAAATGGATAATTAATTCTTAATTAATTACAAGTCATTAACAAACGCGCCACAAATCTGAGATGTTGGATCTTGGCTGTTGCTGATTTGGGTGTGGGTTCGGCTCACGTCTCCCTCCACGACCGACTATAATATTGGAGGCGTCGACAACCCTAGCCGTCACCCAGATCAGATCGCATTTGTTCTACCTCCTCGTGCATTGTCCATAGTCGTTCCGCTCATTGTTTCTGCTTTCGACGATCCCATCCCGTCCATCGTGTGCACGACTGTATGGGAAAGCAGGCCTTCGGAACCCCGCCTTTTTGCGATCAATCACCAAAAAAGGGTGATTAGGTTTTTGGGAAGCGCCTCATACGCGACTACTCATCGTTGTTTGTCTTCGCCCACTACTTGGCATGCATCCTTGTCTCCTTCGACATCACCATGTCAACTGAAGCCGAGAAGAACGTTGCCGATAAAAAGGCCGCGGAGAACAATGTCGCCGCGGCCGACTAGACTACCGAAGGGTATAATCTTTTTTATCCCACTCCTGTTTGTTTATGTGTTAGCCGTACTAGTTGTTTACGGAGATGTTTCTACTATATGTCTAATACAAATATCAGTATGAGCTTAATGTTGTCTATGCCATGCTCATGATTTATTTTTGGATTAGTTCAATTGAAATTTTTTATTACATCATCTTCCCCCTTCCAAGCACTCGCTGCTAGTCCTGCAACCTCTGCTGTTCAGCCATGCGTGCTCGGGCTGTTAACGACACCATTGCCCGTATTGACGACTGTCAGATTGATTAATTTCCATCGATTTTGGAGAGTCTAAGAGGTTGCTTGGTTTCTAGCCACAGCTCATCTTGGGCAAGTTTGACCAAGTCAGGCGGGTGTTTAATTTTATCCATACCTATGACCTACGGCGAGAATAATTTTGAGTAGTAAGCCCTACATGTCATAGTCACAAAAGGTGTGACAAGATTCCCTAAAGCAAACCAAATTGTGGCTAAGAATTTGAGCAACACAAGTAAGGCAAGTGTGATGGCAAAGACAATCATGATCCAAACACTCCTAAGGTCAACTCCAATGTGCCAAACCCGTTTCATCCGCCCGCGTCTGTTTGGGTCCGTGCAGACATAGTACGCGGCCCAACACACAGATGCAAACAAATGGATGTTCGTTTTCTTGTTCGCTTGGACCCATTTATGGCCCAATTTTGGGCCGGGTTTGCGTCGGTGCGGACACGCAGCGGATGCTTGTGGCATCGTCCCCTGCCCATGTGGCACCATTTCCATTCCCACCATTTCTCTCCCAAACCCCTCCCGCCATGGGCAACACGTCCAACCCCGCCGCCGCCCCCTTCCCCGCCGGTCGTTCCCGTGGCGCCTCCCCATGATCTCAACGCCACTCATGAAGCTAGCCAGTCCACCGGGACACAAAAGGGCCGCTGGTGATCCCCACGGGAAACTTTTCGATGCCCGCAATCTACTTGATGGTATGCCAACCCCGATGCCGGACGACCCAATGTACTACAATGATTTCATGGAGGAGATGACCAGTGAGGGTGGCCTAGGGTATGATGCCGACGAGACTTATAGCAAAGACAGTCACGACCAAGACACCCACGACCACCAAGGTGAAGACACACAAGGCCAAGAAACTCAAAGACCAAGACAACCAAGGCTATTGCGGTGTCGACATTGAGGATGAACCATTGTTTCATGAGGAGCTATCTCATCAAGCCAATGCACAAAAAAACGGCGAGGCAGACCAAATAGGTTGGCCGGTTAGGCGCACTGCCTAGATTGACGCGGACAAAGGACGGGCGCTACCCATACAATCGATCCAAAAAGACAAAAAAAGAGATAAATTCCACGTTTCGTCGGCGCGTTGGAGTTGGCCTATGTGAACCACTGCGGAGAGTAGGACCCGGGTCAGATCTCCTAGGTTTGATCAGACGCCCCTGAACATCGTAGGGTTCAACGAACCACCCTGCCTACCCGCACCCGCTGCACCAGCGTTGTTGCCCCAGCGGACCAAATGAGTCGGCTGATTGGACGCACTGCTCAGATTGACACGGATAAAGAGCAGACACTACCCATACAACAGATTTAAAAGGACAAAAAAGATAAGATTCCTCGTTGGGTCGGCGCCTTAGAGTTGGCCTATAACTAAGTTAGTAAACCACTGGTTCTCAAAAAGAAAAAAGTTAGTAAACCACTGGGTAAGAGTAGGACCCGGGTCAATCCCCGAACCGTCCTAGGTTTTGATCTGACGTCCCCGAACCTCGTAGGGTTCAACGAACCACCCTGCCTACCCGCACACGCTGCACCAGCGCCAGAGGCCGCCAAGCAAAGCGCCCGCACCCCGCACGCGGCGGCGATGGCGGACGACGTCGCCCCGTGCACCGCATCCGGCTACCTCGACCCTTCTTACTGGTAGCTCACGAGTCCTTATCTATCACCCTCCTCCGAGCTCCAAACCGCGCATGGAGCAGCGGACTCACGCAGCTCGCCCGTGGCTTCGCAGGGACGAGCGGTTCGGGAAGGAGGAGCACTACGAGTGGTTCAAGGACTACTCCCACTTCCGCCACCTCCTCGCCCCGCTCCTCTCCCCCTCCCTCTCGGTTCATGCTCTCCGCGTCCCTTCCCCCAATTCTTCACATCACTTTCGTGGATCTTAATTCGCGAGTTCCTGAATTTGAACTGTACCGCGATTTGTCGCGCGTTCTGCATTTCTGCGCAGGTTCTGGAGGTCGGCTGCGGCAATTCGCGGCTCGGGGAGGAGCTCTTGCGGGAGGGCGTCACCGGCGGCGTCACCTGCATCGACCTCTCGCCGGTCGCCGTCCAGAGGATGCGCGACAGACTGGCGGAGCAGGGCACCAGTGGTCAGTTCACCAGTTTGGCCGGGAATGTACTTTCTGCATGTTCGTTACCGCCAACGTTTGGCCGTTTGAGTGAGAAATTGCGTTCTGCTTCGTGAAGGTGTGGATGTGGTGGTGGCTGACATGCTTGACCTTCCATTCGAGAGCGACAGCTTCGACCTTGTGATCGAGAAAGGGACCATGGTATGGGTGTTGCGGACTTTGATGCCTCCTCTGTTCCAACCTATCAATATTTTGTGCTATCATTTTTTCTAAGATATGTTATGCTTAATGTTAATTGCAACTCGAAAGAACAAACATATTAACCAACAAAGGTTGTGATTGCATATTAGTACTGTGTATTGAAACACTGAATTTTTTTCTGGTTACACCTTCAAAATGAAGACTTGGTTTGCATTGCTGAACTGTGCTGTGGTGAACTCAGGGCCTCTTTGATTCGCAGGATTGTAAAAACGTAGGAATAGGAAAATTCAGGAATGGAATGTCATGTCCATTTAAATCCTACACGATTTGGGTTTGTTTGATTGCGTCACAGGAAAAAACATAGGAAATTTTCCAAGAGGCTGGAGTGGATGTCATTGTACAGTCTGCTGAGGAAAATGTCCGAAGAAATAGGAAAAAGTTGTTTAGTCAAACGATAAAATACGCAAAAGCTTGTTAGGCCAACAAGATTATTGTAATCCGCCTCAATGCCAAATGCAGCCGAAGTGTGCGCAGATACTGTCTTTGCTAATAGTGTACTGCTCTTGCTATATTAGCAACATGATTCTATACGGTTGGCATATTATCAAGATTGTCAAGATATATAGTACCAGTGGTTTGTGATAGCATTACTGGGCGTTTTAGTGGAAATGCACAATTGCATCTATTACAGAATTTCAGAAGATGACCCTGGGAGCTATTTACAGTACTGTGTTACTACTATCCTCATCTGAATGACCATTCAGTCATTCACATATATAAAGCTGCGGAAGACAGGCTCATGTGTGCCGAAGTCCAGTATAAACGTACTCCCTCCGTAAAGAAATATAAGAGTAAAGTAGTGATCTAAACGCTCTTATATTTCTTTACAGAGGGAGTAGTTACTAACTATGTTAAAAGTTTGTTTGTGTGGTTGTCAAATGCGATAGATATACAAGTTGTTTAACACAACACAGTGACCAATGAAGTGGTTGCATTTGCATGTTATCTTGATAATTACCTAACAAATTTTCTTTTAGGATAGCTGCACAACCAGTGAATAGGAGTCAATTCGAACAATCAAGATACTTAACTCAGCACCTTAAAAAATACTCAGAAAGATGCACTATGTCTGTTGAGCTATCCTCACCTCTGTTCTTTCATAGCATCCAAACTTGTGATTCGTCATCTTGTGATTAGATTATTAGATACTGCCTATACACTTATATACAGAAATATCCTTTGACAGGATGTGTTGTTTGTGGACAGTGGTGATCCATGGAACCCCAATCCTACAACAGTGGATAATGTAACCAAAATGCTTGAAGGTATCCACAAGGTTTTGAAGCCAGATGGCAAATTTGTATCAATTACCTTTGGACAGGTTTGGGAGATCCAATTGTCTGAATCCCTCTTTCATGCGCTTCATTTGTCATCGCTTTTGTATTTCAGACGTGTTTCTTTGCATGTCCCAATGATATCCTCTTTCTGGGTTTGTGGGTATGTTATTTGTGCACTGTACATAAGTACTTCATCTGTTCCGAATTAAAAGATGTATTAACTTTTTTCTGAACTGGATGTATATAGACGCGCTTTAGTGTGTTTGCTCACACATTTTAGTCCGTATGTAGTCCATATTGAAATATCCAAAGCATCTTATAATTTGAAATGGAGGTGGTACTAAATAAGGATATACCTTTTGTTTAGCAATATCACACAATGGTTATGAACTTGATATATATAAAGAATTAAAGATTGTCTTTAATTAGTAATCATGAAGAGAAGAGCAAGTGGGACTGGTCATGAACTGTGATTTATTTGTTTAGCAGCTTTACTTCTTTTTCTAAAATTTCTACTTTCTATTTGGCAGCCACACTTCCGTCGTCGATTTTTTGAAGCACCTGAGTTTACATGGTCTGTCGAGTGGAACACCTTTGGCGATGGCTTCCATTATTTCTTCTACACCCTTCAGAAGGTTTAATGTTTGCGAAGCATTTGGTTTTCATTTGAGCCCTTTACTTTTTCCTTGTAATTGTGATGCCACTAAATAAGTTTCTGCATTGCTCTGTTACATCTCGACTCTACGTGACTATGAATTTCCTTGCAAAAACCCTTACTCCTCATCTTGTTCTTTCTTAAATCTCTTAGGGCAAGAGGTCACCAGAGTCCAACGGTCACCAAGTTACATTACCTGCTGCTCCAAGCTTCAATATGCTCCATGAAGAGCTCGAAAGCGAGGATTACATATTCCGCACAAATGTTGATGAGTTATAAGCAGTAACTCAATAAGTGAGTGTGCCGGTTCGGAGGTTTTGATGCTACGCAATACGCATGAAGGGGCTGACCGCTAAGCAACCCAGCGAGTGATGCTTTTACATGCCTTGTTGTGTGGTGATGTATCATTGCGGCCCAGCAGGCTAGGGATCTTTCTACCATCAGAATTGACAATATACACCTGTTCCCAATGTTAACCTTCTTGCGTTATTTCAGATTATGAAAAAGGACCTTCAGTTATCTTTAGTGTTGACTCCAGATGACATAGAGATAATTGTTTTCCCTTATTCTTCTCATTTCCAGGACATCTGCTTGTATAGCCAGTTCAAATTACAGCAGTGACAAGAGAACGTTAAACAGTAATTCGGTAAAAGAAATTGAACAGTAATTTTTTTTAGGGGGGTGAACAGTAACTGAGGTAACTGCATCACTTTGGTTGCCCGCCTTCATCTGGCCGTTGGCTGTCCTCGCCTCATTTGATCTGGTACGGTGCGTGATATGATCCCCGTTGGTTCTGGACTGAAGGCATAGGATTAAGAAGGCTAAGTTTGCATTGGAAAGTAGGCAAAAGAAACCCTAGTTTATCTGTAATTCAGTAGTGAGGTGCATATCCATTCGACTACTCCAATTGCGCTTGAAGATGATGCCAATAGTAGTTTCACGGTGTATAAATTGGTGAATTAAATAGTTGTGCCTTGTTGTACTACATCATTCATTTATGTTTCCTTCTTTGGAAGGATACAAAGGAATTGTGCCGATAGTTTATTAAATGAATGCACCGGATAAAAGACAATAAGTGTTTTGAGTACTCACTCCGTTCTCTAATATAAGATGTTAGGGCATCTCTAATGATGATCCTCAAACCGTCCGCATTTGTGCGGACTGGACAATCCGAACCTTATCTGTTCGGACCGGACAGTGTGGACGTGTTTTGCCGTTGGTCTACGGGCCTGTCTGGACGTCCGTTTTCCCGCAAATTCAAGGCAAACCAGGGTGCTTTACGGGCGTTCGGACCTCTGCCACGCACGCGTGCAACACCTCGGACCCACCCAAAACCCTCTCCCTCGCCCTCTACCAAGCGAAGAATTTGCCGCGCATTCATGTCGTTCCAGAGTGCTAGCGTCGCATTCATGTCAGCCGAGAGCAGACGTGACCTTTAACTAGTGCCGACACTAAAGCAACGCGCTAGCCCAGAGCGCTGCCCGCGCCGCATCCTAGTGTCCGCACCTGTTAAATGCCGAGAGACATTACTAGATGGGACGAGACGGATATCTACCGCATTCAAACGGGCTGACCACCCCCGTCGGTCTGCGGACCGGTCTAAATGTTCGTTTTCCCGCAAACTGGAGGCAAACCAGGGCGCTTTACGAGCGTTCACACCTCTACCACGCACAGGTGCGACACCCCGGACCCACCAAAACCCTCTCCCTCGCCGCACCCTCTACCGGGCGAAGCATTTGTCGCGCATTCATGCCTTTCCAGAGTGCCATCGCCACATTCATGTCGGCCCAGAGCGGACTTGACCTCTAACTAGTGCCAACACTGTAGCGGCGCGCCGGCCCAGAGCGCCGCCAACACCGCATCCCGGTGTCCGCGCCTGTTAAATACTAGACGGGGTGAGACGGATATCTACCGCATTCAAACGGGTTGGCCACATGTCTGTCTGCCATCATTAAACAGGCTCACCGACCGAGAAACCTACTCCGGCGCTCACAATGACACACTCCGTTGTTGAGCCTGGCCGTCATCCACTATTTAAACAAGGCCACGCCCAACACAAACTGCACCACACTAGGGCCCACTTCACATCCTTCTCCATACTCCACCTCCGCCATGACCGCGAACTCTAGCGCGTTGTGGGGGAGCTTCTCGACGGAGCCGAACAACGAGTTGGCCGCCCTTGCATTGGATGGCAGGGCCACCGTGCTAGGCAGATTGAGGACGACTTGCCGGCCAACTCCCTTGAGGTCTCTGATGACAACCAGACGATGGAGAAGGGCTCCGACGTGAGCCGGTGCTCCAGCCCGGGCTGTCCCATGCCGGCTTCACCATGGAACATGCACATGCTCATTTCAATGATGCCATGGCGCAGGAGCAGCCAACGCCGCAACCATTCTCGGTATTCCGGCAGGTGCATAAGGAGCAGCGGTACAACCTCTCCTGCCGTGATTCGTCTGGTTTGTTGAAATCCGGTTTAAAATGTATGCGGCTATGGTTGGATGGCCGGTTTTCATATCACTATCCACGGATGCGACCGTGCAGTGTCCGTTTTGGGGGTCAATGTTGGAGATGCCCTTATTACAACCAATATAGAGGGAGTATTTTAGTTTTCGCATGTTTAACCAGTGCTGCTGCATGTAGTAGTTCCAAGTTTGCTGACAGTCAAATGCATCCAGCTAGCCAGTATACTGACCTAAATGAAATGCTAGATACTAGCTTATATACTTCGTATGGATTTATATGGATACAAAAGCAATTGGGGCAATTGGGTTTTGACAAAAAAAAACTTATGTGATAATGTGTAAGTGCTCAGCTTTTGTGCACCACCTCGTGAGCGACTTGGATTATTTTGCTTACTATTTCTAACCTCTTACCTTTACCATTCGGTTTCAGGGCACGACCTACTGCGGTTTCCAAATCATCTTTGACGCAGAATACTTCCTCCATAACGTAAGATGTTTTTGCAAGCTAAGTCAGTTTGTAAGAACATCTTACAACAATTAGATCATCTTCAACAACAACTTTATTTTTTAGCACACGGCGTTTCTAGGCACGAGAGGGCAAACAATCGACCTCCAACATCTGCCCAATCCTAAGAGAAAATTAATATTTTTGGCAACCCGAAAAAGAGGCTCCTCGTGCAGCAAATATAGGGCAGTCAGGCGGCTGCCCAAAAACATGAGGCTACTTCCGGACGCCTGCCCGTGGCCGGAAACCTTTGGATCCACCCGCGCGCCATGGCCGGCTCCTCGGACCCCGTTACCAACCCCGATACGCTCGGCGCCGCTCCCGTCCTATTTTAGGGTAGCTGTTGGAGCAGTTTTGCCATATTTCGTGCCTCAAAAAAATTTAATTTGTGCTTTGTTATAGGTCTGCTGTTGGAGACGACGTTTGCTGGTGCCAAAAAAGCGTTTTTGTGACCTAATTTTTTTAACTCCACCATGTTTTTTGTGCCCAAAAATAGGGCTGCTGTCGAGCATTTCATACAATAGTGTGTCACTCCAAAAAATGTCAGGTGATGTACTCTTGTTTTCCACTTCACATTCTTTATTTTGACGTGATTACCACTTCACATTTGGAGCAAGGAGACGATGATGCTTGCTGTAGTGTTTTGGAACTTCGGATAAATTGATAGTGTTGCTCGCTTGTAGGAAGAATATCTGCTGAAAGTGCCTATATTTTATTTCACTGCATCTATGTATCTTGTTCTGTTAAACATCCTTCTCACACGGAGTTGTTGATTGCGTCATAACACCTTCCCATTCTCATATTGAGTATCTGGTGCCTTTTGATACTTCAATATTGAGAAGAACCTCATCAGTCAACAGTCAATAGGTAGCTGACAAGATCCATCATGCTGGTGTGAGAAATCGAGAACAGGGGTCTGGAGCAGAGATTGCAAAGACATGCTTCTGTAGGTGGCAAGATGCAAATGTTCAATGGGGTATACGTAATAAATATATTAATGAATTCATTATGTGCTTTGCATGCAGATGGAACGCTTCGTGTGGTCCTGCAGCAGTGTATCACCCCATGGACGGTAGCACATTTCCCCCACGAAACACCCCCCGCGCCCGCTGCGTACACCAACCTCTCCCTGAAAAACCAACCTCTCCCTGAAAAAAGACGCCTCTGCCGCCGCTGCTGCCATCTCGGGCAAGTCACCGGCAGCATTCAATAATATCGACGCTTTATGCGCGACTCGACGCCGACAACCGCCTAGGTCCGGCAGACGCCGCCGCCATCGTCTGCTCGGCGTGCTGTTCGCCCTCAAGCCTTCGGCCAATCTCAACGCTATTGTCACGTCTGACGAATGCAACGAGGTACGCGAGCCGCTGACATAGTGATTTAAAAACGGATTTCAGTTGCGACGATGTTACGTGTTGTTTAAATGGATCTTTGATTATATATAAACGTGTATATATGGAGGCGGAAATCGGATATGACGGTGATGATGGCGGCAACAAGGACGGATCATTGTCATTGGATGAAGACGAACAAGGCGCGGAAAATTATATGAGTTTAGATGAGTTTTACAGTGGCAATGTAAGTGGTCAGCGTGTTGTCAAGCATATTAAATACAAGCATTCGCGATGACACTAACATGTACTTGTTTGACTTTGCACATGTAGGAGGGGATGATGACAATGAGGATATGGATGTAGATGATTCATATGCTGAAAGCGGTAGCCATGTAAGTTTAAAATTATGCAGGTTAGTTTAAAGTGACATGACAAACACATCAAATCTTACATATCATATTTAAAATTTACACAGATGGATCTGGAAGGGTACTATGAGTGGAATTTATTCGATGATGCCAATGACGAAACGATATCGATGCATCTTATAATGACAACTCGACCAAAGTAAGTAGTGCAAAGTGAATATATATGATAGTCCTCATACAACAACTTACTGACATATAAGGTTGTTTGTATTTTTTTCAGGGAGAGGTTGGTGGCCCGTGTGAAAACGACGACGATGCCAATGGTGATGAGTGCAATTTTGACACTGTGTACGATGAATACCAGCAAGACTCACTGGACAGGCATTGGATGGTGATGGCCACGACGTTCAGGTCAGACGAGGAGGCATATGCTTTATATAACGGCTATGCAAAAAAAAAACGTGGGTTCAGCATTTGGAGGGACAACTTGAAATACGCAAAGGGTGTCGATGCACGTAAGCGCTTGAGGAGGTTTCTCTGTTTAAGGGCCGGGAAACGACAGGCCAAGTTTTGTACCATGGAAGGGAGGAAGCGCAGGCTGAAAGCGAAGAGTCGGTGTTATTGCATGGCCCATCTAACAGTGAAGCTTGATAGAGAGCGCTCCATTTGATATGTCAACAGTTTCAGCGATGATCATAGTCACATTCTTGCTAAACCGGATGAAGTTACATATCTCCGGTCTCATAATCAGATAAAGGAATACCAGAAGCTCGAGATCTTAGCAATGGCAGGTGCTGGGATCAGAAAAAATTGGATTTATGATAACTTCATTAGTAGGTATGGATCATATGCAAGGGCTGGTTTCAGGAAGAGGAAGCTTTATAACATGTGTTATAAGAAGAAAATGAAGTTGCTAGCAAAGGGTGATGCAGACACTGCGATTGGGATCATGATGACCAGAAAGGCAAGGGATCCAGACTTTTTCTTTGATCACACTGTTGACGCAGAAGGCAAGATGAAGAACCTATTCTGGTGTGATTCTCAGTCATGTTGGGATTACCTTGACTTCGGTGATGTAACCGTTTTCGACAGCACTTATAAGATGAATAGGTACGAAATGCCATTCATACCTTATGTTGGTCTAAACATTCATCGCTGCACCACTGTGTTCGGTTGTACTGTTGTGTCAGATGAGACCGGGGATACATATGTTTGGGTGTTGTAGACCTTCTTGAGAGCTCATTGTCAGAAGAATCCGAGGTCTGTAATTACTGACGGAGACAAAACCATGATAGGGGCCATCAGGAAGGTCCTTACTGACGTGTGGCATCGACTTTGTTCGTGGCATATAAAAAAGAACATGCAGAAACACCACCACAAGTCCCTTAAGGAGTTCAAATCTCTTATTTACTATGCTACTACACATGATGAGTTTGAGGCGAGATGGGCAGCTTTTAAAGCTAAATGGGAGTCGCAAAGGGGCGCAAGGCATGAGGATGATTCAGGTGCCGCCGCAGATGGCAATCCCGAGGCTACAACGCACTTAGGCGCAGAGGGCGCAGGTGGGCAGGGGGCGAATCCACCTCGGGCGACGCAAAGTCCAACCCGGGAGCAACGCGCGACGCGGGCCAGTTCGCTAGATGACTCGCCCCCCGCGGGCCATCTCGTGGCGAGCACGTGGCGCAGTTTGAGCCGCACGAGGCGAGCACGTGACGCGCGGCGCGGGCGACGCTCGCCTCTGACACGGACCTGATTCGGTTCGACGGGACCCGGATGTTCTGCCGTTGACAGTATATCCGACACGTGATCCGGATGTGTCAACTCGAAGAACACGATCACGACACGGTATTTTAAAGCCTCAACTTCGTACATTCGCTTGAATGCTCATTCAATGCAAAATATAAAATAAATTTGTAAATTTCAAATGTTTAGAATGTATGCTAAATAAATTGGTCACACGGCATAATCTTGACATGTGAAAAATGTTTAAAATTCACATAAAAAACATCCACACACAATCTTCAATCATGTTTCATAAGCATTCAAGTAAATTCGAAGCCCGCGTAGTACTCTGGTGTGAGATTTTATTTTTCTTCTTTGCAAGTTGAATAACTTTGTTCTTCACTTTTGTAAGCATATTTTCTGGGAACAAAATAATTCTAGCTATCATTCTTTCTCTCGAACTATCAATAGATTTCTGAAAAATAATTAAAATGATTTTAATTTCAACACTTAGGTATAGTATGATGTAATATTTTTTATACAGAAAATGTACCCACCTGAAAAAAACGCTTATAATTTTTTCTTCATCCCAGTATTGAAAACAGCGAAGGAGGAACAACCCACATGAGTCCATGTGCTCGAAAACCACAAGTGTAATTTTCAAAGCATGTTAAGTAAGACAACACTGAATCAATTAATGTATTTCGAAAGCACATGCAACATGTAACTCACCCATCTTCTTGTTGAGGAATATCGTACGGGACTATAGGCCATGCGGACACATCCGGGAACGACATCATTGCACTATCATTTGCATCTTCGATATCTCCTGCAAGTTGTTCTCTCTGAAAAAAAAGATACAAACATGTTGAGTACATACGGTAAACAAATGACAGGCTTAATTGTACACACATGATTACGAAACTTAAAAAAATTTCAACAAGTTTTGTGGTAGCTTTAGAAATTTTTTCTCCCCCCATCAATGAATCAAGAAGTTGAAACTCTTTCTTTCCAGTGTGCATAACACAATCCAATGATTTTTATTCTTATTTAGAGAAAAATAAGCCCATTTGACAATTCAAATATTGTTATTAAGCTCGCTTTTCACATATGATAGTCATGTGAAAACAATTCTGCATTGCAAACTGTACCTTAGGTTTACAAAATATTCTGTCATGTATCTATTGAGAGGTTCATTTACATGTGCTAAACGTTCCGGATCGTCTACCGACTTCTCTCGTCTGACTAACTTTGGGCGAGTGTGCAGTAACCAGTAGGTATAAGATACCCGTCCTTGGCGATACTTGAATCCAAAATGTACATCGCATAAGCGTCAATTAACTGAAATTGATGAGTAAATTTAACATGGATGCATTATATTTAGCACATAGAAATAAGCATGACAATTAAAGTACATACATCATCGGATAACCATGCATGGTTAATTATTTGGCAAGCTCTTGCCGCAGATGGTCCTTCATCTTTACCATTGTTGAATATTTCATGGTTCTTATGTTTTGGTGAGTGCTCGTACGCTTTCACGTATTGCACAGTCGCACGCACCACATCATCCACAGAATGATCAAACTGAGGGCTTGTTTCATTAAATAGTTCTACAACACAAGTCAATAGTTATAATACAATTTTCGAATATAAAATTATCAAAGAAATATCCATACCGTGTTTAATTTACTCGCTTTTGCGGAACGTTTCACATGTTTTTTGGAGTACTTTTAATATAAGAAGATTTCTGGTGCTTTGACAGAGTCCGCCTTCGCTTCCCTAGAATCACCCCTTCTTCTCTTCTATCTCGCTATTATCATCTGACATGCCCTGTGTGTGACGCCCTCTATTCAATCGTACACTAATCATACACGCAAATGTGTACGATCAAGATCAAGGACTCACGGGAAGATATCACAACACAACTCTAGACACAAATTAAAATAATACGAGCTTTATATTACAAGCCAGGGGCCTCGAGGACTCGAATACATAAGCTCGAAAACACAATGGTCAGTGGAAGCAACAATATCTGAGTACAGACATAAGTTAAACAAGTTTGCCTTAAGAAGGCTAGCACAAAAGTAACAACGAGTGAAAAGGCAAGGCCTCCTTCCTGGGACCTCCTAACTACTCCTCGAAGTCAAACTCCACGTAGAATCATACTCGGGATCCTCTGGCTCCTGGACTCCATCATATGATCACAATAGTCGGAAAAAGGGGAAAAAGAAGTAGCAAAGCAGTCGTGAGTACTCATCCAAAGTACTCGCAAGCAATGATCTATGCTACATATGCATTGGTATCAATGAAAGGGATAGTATATGTGGACTGAACTGCAGAATACCGGAATAAGAGGGGGATAGCTAGTCCTATCGAAGACTACCCTTCTGGCAACCTCCATGTTGAAGCAGAAGAAGAGAGTAGATGGTAAGTTCATCAAGTAACATCGCATAGCATAATCCTACCCGACGATCCTCCCCTCGTCGCCCTATTAGAGAGCGATCACCGGGTTGTAACTGGCACTTGAAAGGGTGTGTTTTATTAAGTATCCAGTTGTAGTTGTCATAAGGTCAAGGTACAACTCCGGGTCGTCCTTTTACCGAGGGACACGACTATTTGAATACATAAACTTCCCTGCAGGGGTGCATCACATTTCCCAACACGCTCGATCCCCTTTGGCCAGACACACTTTCCTGGGTCATGCCCGGCCTCGGAAGATCAACACGTCGCAGCCCCACCTAGGCACAACAGAGAGGTCAGCATGCCGGTCTAAATCCAAAGCGCGCAGGGGTCTGGGCCCATCGCCCATTGCACACCTGCACGTTGCGTACGTGGTCGGTGAGCAGACCTAGCAACCTCCATTACAAAGGAAGTTGCGTTACGCGGTCCAACCTGGTGTGCGCCACTCAGTCGCTGACGTCAAGAAGGCTTCGGCTGATACCACGACATCGAGTGCTCATAACTGTTCCTGCGTAGTTGTTTAGTGCGTATAGGCCAGTGGCCAGACTTAGATCAAATACCAAGATCTTGTTAAGCATGTTATTTAGAAGTAACCGCGGACGCCGACCAGGGCTAGGACCACCTCTCTCCTAGGTGGTCTCAACCTGCCCTGTTGCTCCATCACAAAGATCCACCCAGAGGGCTGTTGGGACAAAGGTCTTTTCAACCCCCAATCCATGAATCACTCGCAGGTACTCTACGAGCCGACCTGTCTTTAGTCATCACATGTATCAAGTATAAGATATATAGTATAAACCCGTGATCACCTCCCTAGTGATCATGGCCCGATAGTATAGCATGGCAGACGGACAAGAACGTAAGGTATCAACAACTGTAGGATTGGAGGTAAGGTATCAACAACTGTAGCAACAATGACAGGCTATGCAATAGAATAGGATTAACCGAAAACAGTAACATGCTACACTACTCTAATGCAAGCAGTAGAGAGAAGAATAGGCGATATCGGGATGATCAGGGGGGGGGCCCTTGCCTGGTTGCTCTGGCAAGTAGGGGTTGTCAACAACGTAGTTGATACGTCTCCAACGTATCTATAATTTTTGATTGTTCCATGCTATTATATTATCTGTTTTGGATGTTTATGGGCTTTATTATACACTCTTATATTATTTTTGGGACTAACCTATTAACCCAGAGCCCAGTGCCAGTTTCTATTTTTCCTTGTTTTTGAGTATCACAGAAAAGGAAAATCAAATGGAGTCCAATTGACCTGAAACTTCACGGAACTCATTTTTGGACCATAAGAAGCCCACGGAGTATCGGAGTTGGACCAGGAGAGTCCCGGCCTGCCCACGAGGGTGGGGGGCGCGCCTACCCCCCCGGGCGCGCCCCCCTGCCTTGTGGACAGCCCGGAGATCCACCGACGTACTTCTTCCTCCTATATATACCCATATACCCTAAAAACTTCGAGGAGCACAATAGATCGGGAGTTCCGCCGCCAGAAGCCTCCGTAGCCACCGAAAACCAATCTAGACCTGTTCCGGCACCCTGCCGGAGGGGGAATCCCTCTCCAGTGGCCATCTTCATCATCGCGGTGCTCTCCATGACGAGGAGGGAGTAGTTCTCCCTCGGGGCTGAGGGTATGTACCAGTAGCTGTGTGTTTGATCTCTCTCTCTCTCTCTCTCTCTCGTGTTCTTGAGGTGGTACGATCTTGATGTATCATGAGCTTTGCTATTATAGTTGGATCTTATGATGTTTCTCCCCCTCTACTCTCTTGTAATGGATTGAGTTTTCCCTTTGAAGTTATCTTATCGGATTGAGTCTTTAAGGATTTGAGAACACTTGATGTATGTCTTGCGTGGGATACCTGTGGTGACAATGGGGTATTCTATGATCCACTTGATGTATGTTTTGGTGATCAACTTGCGGGTTCCGTGACCTTGGGAATCTATGCATAGGGGTTGGCACACGTTTTCGTCTTGACTCTCCGGTAGAAACTTTGGGGCACTCTTTGAGGTTCTATGTGTTGGTTGAATAGATGAATCTAAGATTGTGTGATGCATATCATATAATCATACCCACAGATACTTGAGGTGACATTGGAGTATCTAGGTGACATTAGGGTTTTGGTTTATTTGTGTCTTAAGGTGTTATTCTAGTACGAACTCTAGGGCTGTTTGTGACACTTATAGGAATAGCCCAACGGATTGATTGGAAAGAATAACTTTGAGGTGGTTTCGTACCCTACCATAATCTCTTCGTTTGTTCTCCGCTATTAGTGACTTTGGAGTGACTCTTTGTTGCATGTTGAGGGATAGTTATGTGATCCAATTATGTTATTATTGTTGAGAGGACTTGCACTAGTGAAAGTATGAACCCTAGGCCTTGTTTCCTAGCATTGCAATACCGTTTGTGCTCATTTTTATCATTAGTTACCTTGCTGTTTTTATAATTTCAGATTACAAAAACCATTATCTACTATCCATATACCACTTGTATCACCATCTCTTCGCTGAACTAGTGCACCTATAGAATTTACCATTGTATTGGGTGTGTTGGGGACACAAGAGACTCTTTGTTATTTGGTTGCAGGGTTGCTTGAGAGAGACCATCTTCATCCTACACCTCCTATGGATTGATAAACCTTAGGTCATCCACTTGAGGGAAATTTGCTACTGTCCTACAAACCTCTGCACTTGGAGGCCCAACAACGTCTACAAGAAGAAGGTTGTGTAGTAGACATCAAGCTCTTTTCTGGCGCCGTTGCCGGGGAGGTTAGCGCTTGAAGGTATATCTTTAGATCTTGCAACCGAGTCTTTTAGTTTCTTGTTTTATCACTAGTTTAGTTTATAAAAGAAAATAAAAAAATGGAATTAAGTTTGCCTCATACGCTTCATCTTTTTAATATCTTTCGTGAGTATGATGGAAAGGTAAATTGTGCCAAAGTGTTAGAAGAAGAATGCATTAAAATGTTTGGCACTAATTCTTTGAATGATGAGCATGATTGCAATGTTGTTAGTATGAATTCCTTGAATATCCATGATGCTAATGATATGCAAAGCCACAAGCTTGGGGAAGCTATGTTTGATGAAGATGATATTTTTTGTCCCCCAAGTTTTCATGAGCAAATTTATTATGATGAAAGCATGCCTCCTATTTATGATTATTATATTGATGAAAGTGGATTTGGAGAGGTCATGACTTTATTTAGTAATGATTCCACTATTTTGGAAGAGGTTCCAATTGATTATGAGAACAAAGTTGCTATCTATGATGATTATTTTGATGACTTGTATGCTATAAAGAGATGATATCCATGAAACTTGTCATCATGATTTTAGTTTTCAATTGTATTATGCCTCACATGATAATTATTTTGTTGTGTTTGCTCCCACTATTATTCATGAGAAGAATTTTGCTTGTGTGGAGAGTAATAAAATTTCTGTGCTTGTAGATCATGAAAAGAATGCTTTCTGTGATGGTTATATTTTTGAATTCATTCATGATGCTACTGAAAATTATTATGAGGGATTAACATATGCTTGTAGTAATTGCAATAATATCAAGTTTCCTCTCTATGTGCTTAAAATTTTGAAGTTATGCTTGTTTTGCCTTCCTATGCTAGTTGGTTATTGTTCCTATAAGTTGTTTGCTCACAAAATCCCTATAAATAGGAAGTGGGTTAGACTTAAATGTGCTAGTCCTATTCTTCATGATGCTCTCTTTATCTTTTCATTCTTATCCTTTATGTGAGCATCATTGAAATCATCATGCCTAGCTAAGGGCGTTAAACGATAGCGCTTGTTGGGAGACAACCCAATTTTATTTTTGTTCCTTGATATTTGATCCTGTTTAGCAATAAATAATTTTTCTATCCTCTGTTATTATTGAGTTTTTATGTCTTAATTAGTGTTTGTGCCAAGTAGAACCGTTGGGAAGACTTGGGGAAAGTCTTGTTGATCATGCTGTAAAAAACAGAAACTTTAGCGCTCACGAGATTTGCTGCCATTTTTTATTGGAGAGTGCTATTTAGTTAATTATTTTTGAAGATGATTAATAGATAAATTCCTCACGTCAAGCAATTTATTTTAGAATTTTTGAGGTTCCATAAGTTTGCGTTAGTTACAGATTACTACAGACTGTTCTTTTTTTTGACAGATTCTGTTTTTCATGTGTTGTTTACTTATTTTGATGAATCTATGGCTAGTAAAAGAGTTTATGAACCATAGAGAAGTTGGAATACAGTAGGTTTAACACCAATATAAATAAATAATGAGTTCATTACAGTACCTTGAAGTGGTGTTTTGTTTTCCTTCGCTAACGGAGCTTACGAGTTTTCTGTTAAGTCTTGTGTTGTGAAGTTTTCAAGTTTTGGGTAAAGATTCGATGGACTATGGAATAATGAGTGGCAAGAGCCTAAGCTTGGGTATGCCCAAGGCAGCCCAAGGTAATATTCAAGGACAACCAAGATCCTAAGCTTGGGGATGCCCCGGAAGGCATCCCCTCTTTCGTCTTCGTTCATCGGTAACTTTACTTGGAGCTATATTTTTATTCACCACATGATATGTGTTTTGCTTGGAGCGTCATTTTATTTTCTTTAGTTTTGCTTGCTGTTTGAATAAAATACCAAGATCTGAAATTCTTAAATGTTAGAGAGTCTTCACATAGTTGCATAATTATCCGACTACTCATTGATCTTCACTTATATCTTTCGGAGTAGTTTGTCATTTGCTCTACTGCTTCACTTATATATTTTTAGAGCACGGTGGTGGTTTTGTTTTATAGAAACTATTATTCTCTCATGCTTCACTTAGATTATTTTGGGAGTCTTAAACAGCATGGTAATTTTCTTAAATAATCCTAATATGCTAAGTATTCAAGACTAGTAAAAAACTTTCATATAGAGTGCATTGAATACTAAGAGAAGTTTGATACTTGATAATTGTTTTGAGATATGGAGATGGTGATATTAGAGTCGTGATAGTTGAGTAGTTGTGAATTTTAGAAATGCTTGTGTTGAAGTTTGTGATTCCCGTAGCATGCACGTATGGTGAACCGTTATGTTAAGAAGTCGGAGCATGATGTATTTATTGATTGTCCTCCTTATGAGTGGCGGTCGGGGACAAGCGATGGTATTTTCCTACCAATCTACCCCCTAGGAGCATGCGCATAGTACTTTGCTTCGATAACTAATAGATTTTTGCAATAAGTATGTGAGTTCGTTATGACTAATGTTGAGTCCATGGATTATACACACTGTCACCCTTCCACCATTGCTAGCCTCTCTAATACCGCGCACCTTTCGCCGGTATCATAAACCCACCATATACCTTCCTCAAAACAGCCACCATACCTACCTATTATGGCATTTCCATAGCCATTCCGAGATATATTGCCATGCAACTTTCAACCGTTCCGTTTATTATGATACGCTCCATCATTGTCATATTGCTATGCATGATCATGTAGTTGACATTGTATTTGTGGCAAAGCCACCGTTCATAATTCTTCCATACATGTCACTCTTGATTCATTGCACTTCCCAGTACACCGCCGGAGGCATTCATATAGAGTCATATCTTGTTCTAGTATCGAGTTGTAATCATTGAGTTGTAAATAAATAGAAGTGTGATGATCATCATTAATAGAGCATTGTCCCCCCCCCCCCCCCAAAAAGAAAAAAAAAAGAAAGGCCAAATAAAAAAAGAAAGGCAAAAGGGGGGGGGGGCAATGCTACTATCCTTTTACCACACTTGTGCTTCAAAGTAGCACCATGATCTTCATGATAGAGAGTCTCTTGTTTTGTCACTTTCATATACTAGTGGGAAATTTTCATTATAGAACTTGGCTTGTATATTCCAACAATGGGCCTCCTCAAGTGCCCTAGGTCTTCGTGAGCAAGCAAGTTGGATGAACACCCACTTAGTTTCTTTTGTTGAGCTTTCATACATTTATAGCTCTAGTGCATCCGTTGCATGGCAATCCCTACTCACTCATATTGATATCTATTAATGGGCATATCCATAGCCCGTTGATACACCTAGTTGATGTGAGACTATCTTCTCCTTTTTTGTCTTCTCCACAACCACCATTCTATTCCACCTATAGTGCTATATCCATGGCTCACACTCATATATTGCGTGAAGATTGAAAAAGTTTGAGAACATCAAAAGTATGAAACAATTGCTTGGCTTGTCATCGGGGTTGTGCATGATTTGAATACGTGGTGTGGTGAAGATGGAGCATAGCCATACTATATGATTTTGTAGGGATAACTTTCTTTGGCCATGTTATTTTGAAGAGACATAATTGCTTAGTTAGTATGCTTGAAGTATTATTATTTCTATGTCAATATTAAACTTTTGTCTTGAATCTTATGGATCTGAATATTCTTGCCACAATAAAGAAGAATTACTTAGAGAAATATGTTAGGTAGCATTCCACATCAAAAATTCTGTTTTTATCATTTACCTACTCGAGGACGAGCAGGAATTAAGCTTGGGGATGCTGATACGTCTCCAACGTATCTATAATTTTTGATTATTCCATGCTATTATATTATCTATTTTGGATGTTAATGGGCTTTATTATACACTCTTATATTATTTTTGGGACTAACCTATTAACCCAGAGCCCAGTGCCAGTTTCTGTTTTTTCCTTGTTTTAGAGTATCGCAGAAAAGGAAAATCAAACATAGTCCAATTGACCTGAAACTTCAGGGAACTCATTTTGGACCAGAAGAAGCCCACGGAGTATCGGAGTTGGACCAGGAGAGTCCCGGGCTGCCCACGAGGGTGGGGGGCGCGCCCACCCCCCGAGCGCCCCCCTGCCTCGTGGACAGCCCGGAGATTGATACATCTCCAACGTATCTATAATTTTTGATTGCTCCATGCTATATTATCTACTGTTTTGAATGTTTATGGGCTTTATTATACACTTATATATCATTTTTGGGACTAACCTATTAACCTAGAGCCCAGTGCCAGTTTCTGTTTTTACCCTATTTTAGGGTTTCGAAGAAAAGGAAAATCAAACGGAGTCCAATTGACCTGAAACTTCACGGAACTCATTTTTGGAAGGAAAGAAGCCCAGAAGACTTGGAGTGCACGTCGGGGTACCTGCGAGGAGGCCACAAGGCAGGGGGCGCGCCCACCCCCTGGGCGCGCCCTCCACCCTCGTGGCCCCCCTGACGTACTTCTTCCGCCTATATATCTCCATATACCCTAAAAACATCCGTGAGCACAATAGATCGGGAGTTCCACCGCCAGAAGCCTCCGTAGCCACCGAAAACCAATCTAGACCCGTTCCGGCACCCTACCGGAGGGGTCAATCCTTCTCCGGTGGCCATCTTCATCATCCCGGTGCTCTCCATGACGAGGAGGGAGTAGTTCTCCCTCGGGGCTGAGGGTATGTACCAGTAGCTATGTGTTTGATCTCTCTCTCTCTCTCTCATGTTCTTGATTTGGCACGATCTTGATGTATCGCGAGCTTTGCTATTATAGTTGGATCTTATGTTTCTCCTCCCCCTCTTCTCTCTTGTAATGAATTGAGTTTACCCTTTGAAGTTATCTTATCGGGTTGAGTCTTTAAAGATTTGAGAACACTTGATGTATGTCTTGCAGTGCGTATCTGTGGTGACAATGGGATGCCACGTGATTCACTTGATGTATGTTTTGGTGATCAACTTGCGGGTTCCACCCATGAACCTATGCATAGGGGTTGCCACACGTTTTCGTCGTGATTCTCCGGTAGAACTTTGGGGCACTCTTTGAGGTCCTTTGTGTTGGTTGAATAGATGAATCTGAGATTGTGTGACGCATATCGTATAATCATACCCACGGATACTTGAGGTGACATTGGAGTATCTAGGCGACATTAGGGTTTTGGTTGATTTGTGTCTTAAGGTGTTATTCTAGTACGAACTCTAGGGCTGTTTGTGACACTTATAGGAATAGCCCAACGGATTGATTGGAAATAATAACTTTGAGGTGGTTTCGTACCCTACCATAATCTCTTCGTTCGTTCTCCGCTATTAGTGACTTTGGAGTGACTCTTTGTTGCATGTTGAGGGATAGTTATGTGATCCAATTATGATATTATTGTTGAGGGAACTTACACTAGCGAAAGTATGAACCCTAGGCCTTATTTCCACACATTGCAATACCGTTTACGCTCACTTTTACCATTAGTTACCTTGCTGTTTTTATATTTTCAGATTACAAAAACTATTATCTACCATCCATATTGCACTTGTATCACCATCTCTTCGCCGAACTAGTGCACCTATACAATTTACCATAGTAATGGGTGTGTTGGGGACACAAGAGACTCTTTGTTATTTGGTTGCAGGGTTGCTTGAGAGAGACCATCTTCATCCTACGCCTCCTACGGATTGATAAACCTTAGGTCATCCACTTGAGGGAAATTTGCTACTGTCCTACAAACCTCTGCACTTGGAGGCCCAACAACGTCTACAAGAAGAAGGTTGTGTAGTATACATCAGAGATCCACCGACATATATCTTCCTCCTATATATACCCATATACCCTAAAAACTTCGGGGAGCACAATAGATCGGGAGTTCCGCCGCCAGAAGCCTCCGTAGCCACCGAAAACCAATTTAGACCCATTCCGGCACCCTGCCAGAGGGGGAATCCCTCTCCGGTGGCCATCTTCATCATCCCGGCACTGTCCATGACGAGGAGGGAGTAGTTCTCCCTTGGGCTGAGGGTATGTACCAGTAGCTATGTGTTTGATCTCTCTCTCTCTCTCTCTCTCTCGTGTTCTTGAGGTGGTACGATCTTGATGTATCGCGAGCTTTGCTATTATAGTTGGATCTTATGATGTTTCTCCCCCTCTACTCTCTTGTAATGGATTGAGTTTTCCCTTTGAAGTTATCTTATCGGATTGAGTCTTTAAGGATTTGAGAACACTTGATGTATGTCTTGTGTGGGATACCTGTGGTGACAATGGGGTATTCTATGATCCACTTGATGTATGTTTTGGTGATCAACTTGCGGGTTCCGTGACCTTGGGAATCTATGCATAGGGGTTGGCACACGTTTTCGTCTTGACTCTTCGGTAGAAACTTTGGGGCACTCTTTGAGGTTCTATGTGTTGGTTGAATAGATGAATCTAAGATTGTGCGATGCAGATCGTATAATCATACCCACGGATACTTGAGGTGACATTGGAGTATCTAGGTGACATTAGGGTTTTGGTTGATTTGTGTCTTAAGGTGTTATTCTAGTACGAACTCTAGGGCTGTTTGTGACACTTATAGGAATAGCCCAACGGATTGATTGGAAAGAATAACTTTGAGGTGGTTTCGTACCCTACCATAATCTCTTCGTTTGTTCTCCACTATTAGTGACTTTGGAGTGACTCTTTGTTGCATGTTGAGGGATAGTTATGTGATCCAATTATGTTATTATTGTTGAGAGGACTTGCACTAGTGAAAGTATGAACCCTAGGCCTTGTTTCCTAGCATTGCAATACCGTTTGTGCTCATTTTTATCATTAGTTACCTTGCTGTTTTCATAATTTCATATTACAAAACCATTATCTACTATCCATATACCACTTGTATCACCATCTCTTCGCCGAACTAGTGCACCTATAGAATTTACCATTGTATTGGGTGTGTTGGGGACACAAGAGACTCTTTGTTATTTGGTTGCAGGGTTGGTTGAGAGAGACCATCTTCATCCTACGTCTCCTACGGATTGATAAACCTTAGGTCATCCACTTGAGGGAAATTTGCTACTGTCCTACAAACCTCTGCACTTGGAGGACCAACAACGTCTACAAGAAGAAGGTTGTGTAGTAGACATCAGTAGTCGACCGGGGCACCAGCAGCGGCGTCAGTCTCGTAGTCTACCGGAGAGAAGAGGGGGAAGAAATAATGAATACAATGCAAACAGATGCATATCGATGCATGACATGACAAGTAATGGTGCTAGGTGTGCCCTAACGCAGCAGGAGGTGATACCGACGAAGGGGGGGGGGAACTACCGGGAAAGTATCCCCAGTGCTTTGCGTTTTCGAACAGACGAACCGGAGGGGGAAAGTTGCATGTTCTCTATGCTAGGGATGTGTGGCGAACGAACAGGCTACGTATCCGGATTCGTCTCATTTTTCTGATGAACTTTCATGTACAAAGTATTTTCATCTGAGGTATGGTTTATCTTCTATTAATTTTCAAAGTTTTAAATCATTTTCTGAATTTATGGAATTATTCAATTAGAATTTTAATCCCTAAATACTTCTGTTACTAGGGTATTGGCTAGTCTATGTGTATGACCAGTGGGGTCCAGGGGGCTGAGTCAGCATGTACGTTCAGCAGTTGACCAGTCAAGGTTGACTGGTCAACATGGTCAGTGGGGTCCACATGTCATTCACTGCATCAGTCCAGTCTGCAAATTGACTGGTCAAACTAGTCAACAGTACACATGGAACCCGCTTGTTAGTGTCTCGCGTTTTAATTAGGGGGCTGTTTTTAACGGTGGGTCCAAGATGTGAGCGACACATTTTAGTTAACACAGCTTAGTCCATTTTAATTCACTGGCGAGGTGGGACCCAGAGGTCAGTAGTATATTAACGGGTGCATTAGTCGTTAACAACGGTCCTGACGCGCGGGGTCCACCTAGCGGTGACCCACCTGCAATCCAGCGCGGTGGCGCGCTGGCGACGACTGCCGAAATGGCTGTGGGGCTCGGGTTTGGGTCTCCGACGACCAAAATGGGCAGCAGAGTGGTGCATTCGAACGAGGGCAGCACCGCGAGTCGTTTGGCGCAAACAGGAGATGCTGGAGTGCCTGGAGTTGACCGGAGCATCGACAGCATCGGCGGCCGGAACCAGTAGCTTGATGGAATCGAGCATAGGGGGCACGGTACGAAGAGCGGCGGGAGTAGTGGCCTGATACGTCTCCAACGTATCTATAATTTTTGATTGCTCCATGCTATATTATCTACTGTTTTGGACTATATTGGGCTTTATTTTCCACTTTTATATTATTTTTGGGACTAACCTATTAACCGGAGGCCCAACCCAGAATTGCTGTTTTTTTTGGCTATTTCAGTGTTTTGAAGAAACGGAATATCAAACGGAGTCCAAACGGAATAAAATCTTCGGGAACATGATTTTCTCACCGAACATGATCCAGGAGACTTGGACCCTGCTCCAAGGAACAAAAGAGGCGGTCACGAGGGTGGGGGCCGCGCCCCCCCCTAGGGCACGCCCCCTGCCTCGTGGGCCCCTCGGTGCTCCTCCGGCGTACTCCTTCCTCCTATATATACCTACGTACCCCCAAACGATCAGAACAGGAGCCAAAAACCTAATTCCACCGCCGCAACTTTCTGTATCCACGAGATCCCATCTTGGGGCCTGTTCCGGAGCTCCGCCGGAAGAGGGCCGTCATCACGGAGGGCTTCTACATCATCATAGCCTCTCCGATGAAGTGTGAGTAGTTTACCTCAGACCTTCGGGTCCATAGTTAGTAGCTAGATGGCTTCTTCTCTCTCTTTGAATCTCAATACAAAGTTCTCCCCCTCTCTTGTGGAGATCTATTCGATGTAATCTTCTTTTTGCGGTGTGTTTGTTGAGACTGATGAATTGCGGGTTTATGATCAAGTCTATCTATGAATAATATTTGAATCTTCTCTGAATTCTTTTATGTATGATTGGTTATCTTTGCAAGTCTCTTCGAATTATCTGTTTGGTTTGGCCAACTAGATTGGTAGTTCTTTCCATGGGAGAAGTGCTTAGCTTTGGGTTCGATCTTGCGGTGTCCTTTCCCAGTGACAGAAGGGGCAGCAAGGCACGTATTGCATCGTTTCCATCGAGGATAACAAGATGGGGTTTATTTCATATTGCATGAATTTATCTCTCTACATCATGTCATCTTGCTTAAGGCGTTACTCTGTTTTTAACTTAATACTCTAGATGCATGCTGGATAGCGGTCGATGAGTGGAGTAATAGTAGTAGATGCAGAATCGTTTCGGTCTACTTGTCACGGACGTGATGCCTATATACATGATCATGCCTAGATATTCTCATAACTATGCTCAATTCTATCAATTGCTCAACAGTAATTTGTTCACCCACCGTAGAATACTTATGCTCTTGAGAGAATCCACTAGTGAAACCTATGGCCCCCGGGTCTATTCTCATCATATCAATCTCCATCACTTTAATCTTGCTTTGCTTTTTTTACTTTGCCTTTACTTTTTTACTTTGGATCTTTATACCAAAAATACCAAAAATATTATATCTATCAGATCTCACTCTCGTAAGTGACCGTGAAGGGATTGACAACCCCTAATCGCGTTGGTTGCGAGTAGCTATCGCTTTGTGCAGGTACGAGGGACTTGAGCATGGCCTCCTACTGGATTGATACCTTGGTTCTAAAAAACTGAGGGAAATACTTACGCTACTCTGCTGCATCATCCCTTCCTCTTCGGGGAAAACCAACGCAAGCTCAAGACGTAGCAAGAAGGATTTATGGCGCTGTTGCCGGGGAGTCTACACAAAAAGTCAACATACCAAGTACCCATCACAATCCCTATCCCTCGCATTACATTATTTGCCATTTGCCTCTCGTTTTCCTCTCCCCCACTTCACCCTTGCCGTTTTATTCGCCCTCTCTCTCTCTATCCTCCCTCTCTATTTGCCTCTTTTTCCCGTTTGCTCTTGTTTGCTTGTGTGCTTGTTTGTCGCGATGGCTCAAGATAATACCAAATTGTGTCACTTCACCAATACCAATAATAATGATTTCCTTAGCACTTCGATTGCTCCTCTTGCTAATACTGAATCTTGTGAAATCAATGCTGCTTTGTTGAATCTTGTTATGAAAGATCAATTCGCCGGCCTTCCTAGTGAAGATGCCGCTACTCATCTGAATAGCTTCGTTGATTTATGTGATATGCAAAAGAAAAAAGATGTCGATAATGATGGCGCTAAATTGAAGCTATTTCCTTTTTCGCTTAGAGATAGTGCTAAAGCTTGGTTTTCGTCTTTGCCTAAAAATAGTATTGATTCATGGAACAAGTGCAAAGATGCTTTTATCTCTAAGTATTTTCCTCCCGCTAAGATCATCTATCTTAGAAACGATATTATGAACTTTAAACAACTTGATCATGAACATGTTGCACAAGCTTGAGAGAGAATGAAATTAATGATACGTAATTGCCCTACTCATGGTTTGAATTTGTGGATGATTATACAAAAATTTTATGCCGGATTGAATTTTGCTTCTAGAAATCTTTTAGATTCGGCCGCGGGAGGCACTTTTATGGAAATCACTTTAGGAGATGCTACTAAACTCCTAGATAATATTATGGTTAATTATTCTCAATGGCATACTGAAAGATCTTCTAATAAAAAAGTGCATGCGATAGAAGAAATCAATGTTTTGAGTGGAAAGATGGATGAACTTATGAAATTATTTGCTACTAAGAGTGTTTATTTTGATCCTAATGATATGCCTTTGTCTACTTTGATTGAGAATAACAATGAATCTATGGATGTGAATTTTGTTGGTAGGAATAATTTTTGTAACAACGCTTATAGAGGGAATTTTAATCCTAGGCCATATCCTAGTAATCCTTCTAATAATTATGGGAATTCCTACAAAAACTCTTATGGAAATTATAATAAGATGCCCTCTGAATTTTAGAATAGTGTTAAAGAATTTATGAATTCACAAAAGAATTTTAATGCTTTGCTTGAAGAGAAATTGCTTAAAGTTGATGATTTGGCTAGAAACGTTGATATAATTTCCCTTGAGGTTGATTCTTTAAAGCTTAGATCTATTCCTCCTAAGCATGATATCAATGAGTCTGTCAAAGCCATGAGAATTTCCATTGATGAGTGCAAGGAAAGAACCGCTAGGATGCGTGCTTCCAAAGATGCCTTTATTAAAGCGTGTTCTTCCAATTCCTATGAAAATCAAGATGAAGATCTAAAAGTTATTGATGTGTCCCCTATTAAATCTTTGTTTTGCAATATTAATCTTGAAGAAACTGAATATGATCTTCCTTTACCTAGAAGGCGTTCTAAAAATTTGGAGTATTTAGATCTTAATGATGAAATTGATGAAAGTGTGATTGAAAGAAATAAAAATCTAGATGTTGCTAAACCCACTATATTGGATTTCAAGGAATTTAATTATGAAAGTTGCTCTTTAATTGATTTTATTTCCTTGTTGCAATCCGTGCTAAATTCTCCACATGCTTATAGTCAAAATAAAGCCTTCACCGAACATATTGTTGATGCCTTGATGCAATCTTATGAAGAAAAACTTGAGTTGAAAGTTTCTATCCCTAGAAAGCTCTATGATGAGTGGGAACCAACTATTAAAATTAAAATTAAAGATCATGAGTTTTATGCTTTGTGTGATTTGGGTGCTAGTGTCTTCACTATTCCCAAGACTTTGTGTGATTTGCTAGATTTCCGTAATTTTGATGATTGCTCTCTAAACTTGCATCTTGAGGATTCTACTATTAAGAAACCCATGGGAAGGATTAATTATGTTCTTAGTGTTGAAAATAGGAATTATGTGCCCATAGATTTCATTGGTCTTGATATAGATTGCAATCCTTCTTGCCCTATTATTCTTGGTAGACCTTTCCTTAGAACGGTTGGTGCGATTATTGATATGAAGGAAGGGAATATTAGATTTAAATTTCCATTAAAAAAGGGCATGGAACACTTTCCAATAAATAAAATAAAATTACCATATGAAACTATCATGAGAGCCACTTATGGATTGCCTACCAAAGATGGCAATACCTAGATCTATCCTCGCTTTTATGCCTAGCTAGGGGCGTTAAACAATAGCGCTTGTTGGGAGGCAACCCAATTTTATTTTTATTCCTTGATTTTTGATCCTGCTTAGTAATAAATACATTATTTAGCCTCTGTTTTGGTTGTGTTTTTTTGTGTTTAATTAGTGTTTGTGCCAAGTAGAACCATTGGGAAGACTTGGGGAAAGTCTTGTTGAACTTGCTGTAAAAAACAGAAACTTTAGCGCTCACGAGAACTACTGTAATTTTTATTTGAAGAATGATATTTAGTTAATTATTTTTGAAGATGATTAATAGATAAATTCCTAACGTCCATCAATTTATTTTAGAATTTTTGGGGTTCCATATCTTGCGCTAGCTACAGATTACTACAGACTGTTCTGTTTTTGACAGATTCTGTTTTTCGTGTGTTGTTTGCTTATTTTGGTGAATCTATGGCTAGTAAAATAGTTTATAATCCATATAGAAGTTGGAATAAAGTAGGTTTAACACCAATATAAATAAATAATGAGTTCATTACAGTACCTTGAAGTGGTCTTTTGTTTTCTTTCGCTAACGGAGCTCACGAGTTTTCTATTTTGAGTTTTGTGTTGTGAAGTTTTCAAGTTTTGGGTGAATTATTTTGATGGATCATGGAACAAGGAGTGGCAAGAGCCTAATCTTGGGGATTCCCATGGCACCCCCAAGATAATCCAAGGACACCAAAAAGTCAAAGCTTGGGGATGCCCCGGAAGGCATCCCCTCTTTCGTCCACTTCCATCGGTAATTTACTTGGAGCTATATTTTTATTCACCAACATGATATGTGTTTTGCTTGGAGCGTCTTGTATTATTTGTGTATTTGTGTCTTAGTATGCCACAATCATCCTTGCTGTACACACCTCTTGAGAGAGCCATACATGAATTAAAATTTGATATAATACTCTATGTGCTTCACTTATATCTTTTGAGCTAAGTAGTTTTGCTCTATGTGCTTCACTTATATCTTTTGAGCTAAGTAGTTTTGCTCTATGTGCTTCACTTATATGTTTTGAGCGCTATAATTTTTCTCTATGTGCTTCACTTAGATCTTTTAGAGCACGGTGGTGGATTTGTTTTAAAGAAACTATTGATCTGTCATGCTTCACTTAAATTATTTTGAGAGTCTCTTAATCAATGTTGGGGATATCGCTTATCGAGAACTTATCAGTCGACCCATGATAAGGGGTAAATCGGCCAGTTTATCGTCATATCGGCCAATTTATCGCCATATCGGCTAATTTATCGGCCAATTTATCTTATCGGTCAAACAATGGTAAGCGATAAATCGGCCGATTTATCGGAATATCGGAAGATATCTTGAACAATGCTCTTAATAGCATGGTAATTTGCTTAATAATAATATGCTTGGTATTCAAGATTTGTGAAACTTTCTTTTGAGTGTGTTGAATACTAAGAAAAGATTGAAGCATGATAATTGTTTTGAGATATGGAGGTGATAATATTAAAATCATGCTAGTTGAGTAGTTGTGAATTTAAAGAATACTTGTGTTAAAGTTTGTGATTCCCGTAGCATGCACGTATGGTGAACCGTTATGTGATGAAGTCGGAGCATGATTTATTTATTGATTATCTTCCTTATGAGTGGCGGTCGGGGACGAGCGATGGTATTTTCCTACCAATCTATCCCCCTAGGAGCATGCGCATAATACTTTGCTTTGATAACTTCTAGATTTTTGCAATAAGTATATGAGTTCTTTATGACTAATGTTGAGTCCATGGATCATATGCACTCGCACCCTTCCACCTTTGCTAGCTTCTCTAATACCGCGCACCTTTCGCCGGTATCATACACCTACCATATACCTTCCTCAAAACAGCCACCATACCTACCTATTATGGCATTTCCATAGCCATTCCGAGATATATTGCCATGCAACTTTCCACCATCTAGTTCATCATGACACACTCCATCATTGTCATATTGCATATCCCGGTACACCGCCGGATGCATTCATATAGGGTCATATTTTGTTCTAAGTATCGAGTTGTAATTGTTGAGTTGTAAGAAAAATAAAAGTGTGATGATCATCATTATTAGAGCATTGTCCCAAGTGAGGAAAGGATGATGGAGACTATGATTCCCCCATAAGTCGGGATGAGACTCCGGACGAAAAATAAAAAAAAGAGGCAAAGAAGCCCAAATAAAAAGAGGCCATAAAAAAAGAGAAAAGGCCCAAATAAAAAAATAAAAAAAATAAAAAATGAGAGAAAAAGAGAGAAGGGACAATGTTACTATCCTCTTACCACACTTGTGCTTCAAGGTAGCACCATGATCTTCATAGTAGAGAGTCTCTCATGTTATCGCTTTCATATACTAGTGGGAATTTTAAATTATAGAACTTGGCTTGTATATTCCAATGATGGGCTTCCTAAAATTGCCCTAGGTCTTCATGAGCAAGCAAGTTGGATGCACACCCACTTAGTTTCTTTTTGAGCTTTCATATACTTATAGCTCTAGTGCATCCGTTGCATGGCAATCCCTACTCACTCACATTGATATCTATTGATGGGCATCTCCATAGCCCGTTGATACGCCTAGTTGATGTGAGACAATCTTCTCCTTTTTGACTTCTCCACGACCACCATTCTATTCCACCTATAGTGTTATATCCATGGCTCACGCTCATGTATTGCGTGAAGATTGAAAAAGTTTTGAAAAAGTTAGAGTATGAAACAATTGCTTGGCTTGTCGTCGGGGTTGTGCATGATTTAAATACTTTGTGTGGTGAAGATGGAGCATAGCCAGACTATATGATTTTGTAGGGATAACTTTCTTTGGCCATGTTATTTTGAGAAGACATAATTGCTTTGTTAGTATGCTTGAAGTATTATTATTTTTATGTCAATATAAACTTTTGTCTTGAATCTTTCTAATCTGAATATTCATATCACAATTAAGAAGATTTGCATTGAAATTATGCCAAGTAGCACTCCGCATCAAAAATTCTCTTTTTATCATTTACCTACTCGAGGACGAGCAGGAATTAAGCTTGGGGATGCCTGATACGTCTCCAACGTATCTATAATTTTTGATTGCTCCATGCTATATTATCTACTGTTTTGGACTATATTGGGCTTTATTTTCCACTTTTATATTATTTTTGGGACTAACCTATTAACCGGAGGCCCTGCCCAGAATTGCTGTTTTTTGCCTATTTCAGTGTTTCGAAGGAACGGAATATCAAACGGAGTCCAAACGGAATAAAATCTTCGGGAACGTGATTTTCTCACCGAACGTGATCCAGGAGACTTGGACCCTACTCCAAGGAACAAAAGAGGCGGTCATGAGGGTGGGGGGCGCGCCCCCCTGCCTTGTGGGCCCCTCGGTGCTCCTCCGGCATACTCCTTCCTCCTATATATACCTACGTACCCCCAAACGATCAGAACAGGAGCCAAAAACCTAATTCCACCGCCGCAACTTTCTGTATCCACGAGATCCCATCTTGGGTCCTATTCCGGAGCTCCGCCGGAAGAGGGCCGTCATCACGGAGGGCTTCTACATCATCATAGCCTCTCCGATGAAGTGTGAGTAGTTTACCTTAGACCTTCGGGTCCATAGTTAGTAGCTAGATGGCTTCTTCTCTCTCTTTGAATCTCAATACAAAGTTCTCCCCCTCTGTCGTGGAGATCTATTCAATGTAATCTTCTTTTTGCGGTGTGTTTGTTGAGACCGATGAATTGCGGGTTTATGATCAAGTCTATCTATGAATAATATTTGAATCTTCTCTGAATTCTTTTATGTATGATTGGTTATCTTTGCAAGTCTCTTCGAATTATCCGTTTGGTTTGGCCAACTAGATTGGTAGTTCTTGCCATGGGAGAAGTGCTTAGCTTTGGGTTTGATCTTGCGGTGTCCTTTCCCAGTGACAGAAGGGGCAGCAAGGCACGTATTGCATCGTTGCCATCGAGGATAACAAGATGGGGTTTATTTCATATTGCATGAATTTATCTCTCTACATCATGTCATCTTGCTTAAGGCGTTACTCTGTTTTTAACTTAATACTCTAGATGCATGCTGGATAGCGGTCGATGAGTGGAGTAATAGTAGTAGATGCAGAATCGTTTTGGTCTACTTGTCACGGACGTGACGCCTATATACATGATCATGCCTAGATATTCTCATAACTATGCTCAATTCTGTCAATTGCTCAACAGTAATTTGTTCACCCACCGTAGAATACTTATGCTCTTGAGAGAAGCCACTAGTGAAACCTATGGCCCCCGGGTCTATTCTCATCATATCAATCTCCATCACTTTAATCTTGCTTTGCTTTTTTACTTTGCCTTTACTTTTTACTTTGCATCTTTATACCAAAAATACCAAAAATATTATATCTATCATATCTCACTCTCGTAAGTGACCGTGAAGGGATTGACAACCCCTAATCGCGTTGGTTGCGAGTAGCTATCGCTTTGTGCAGGTACGAGGGACTTGAGCGTGGCCTCCTAATGGATTGATACCTTGGTTCTCAAAAACTGAGGGAAATACTTACGCTACTCTGCTGCATCATCCCTTCCTCTTCGGGGAAAACCAACGCAAGTTCAAGACGTAGCATGGCCGACAACGGGCTTCTGCAGGCGGGTGCACGAAGTGACGCGAGGAGCAGGAGGGGCCAGAGTGGGGTGAGGCTAGCGCGCGACAGTAGGAGCTGGCCACGGCGGGCGCCCAAGCCCGTGGCCGGGGCTCGTGTGCGCAGCGATGAGGCGTGTAGGGGATGCAGGGTGTGGCCGGCGCGGAGGTGAGCAGCAACGACAGCGGGCACGGCTGCTGCGATGCACAGGGGCGGACGAGGATGAGGGGGAGAGGAGGTCGGGCCTCACTTGCGGCACAGGGGAACGGGGCGACAAGGCTCGAGGACGACAACCCGGGGAGGAGGACGGGGATGGCGAGGCGGCGGGGAGGACGCGTGACAGCGACGCCGAAGGGGTCGGTGTGGGAGCGGTCGTGGAGGAGGCGATGGCGGCGGGGCATCGAACGGCGTGGACGGGGGAGAGGGGACAGGGTCGCGAGGACGAGGGCGAGGGAGGGGGGGCGGCGAGGCGGCTTCGGGCAACGACGACGAGGTTGGCCCGATCCGATCTGGATCGGGGGGGGGGGAGGGAGAGACGAGGGAGTGGGGAGTGGGGCGACGGGGATTAGGGTTCGGGGGATGTGGGGGGTATGGAGAGTGCGGGGGGTTGGGCCGGTTGGGTTGGTCGGCTAGGCCAAGGCCCAGTTGGGCCAGGGGTGTTCTTTTTTTTCCCCTTTGTTTTTTGTTCTTCTCTGTTTTATTTTTAGATCCACATTATATTTACTTAGTAAAAAATGACAATAGCTCCTAAAATAACGTTCCAGAATAACCCACTACCACAAAAGGTTTTAACCCAAGATAAAATAGTTTAGTATTTTATAAAATACCAAAGGCATTTAAATAATGTTTTTGCTACTGTTTAAATCATTTTAGTGCATTTAGATATTTTATAAAAATGTGGATTCTTCAACCTAATTACCTATACATTATTTGCCTCCTATAGAACATTTTAGTTTTAAGGTTTGAAAACTTCTACCATTTGACCTTATTTTAAATTTGAATTTCGACTCAATTTTGAACTAACCCGAGATTAACTATAGTGACAGCGGTGACATGGCATCATTAGCAGGGGTTTACTGTAGCTTAACTATCGGGGTGTCACAAATCTCCTCCACTACAAGAAATCTTGTCCTGAGATTTAAGAGGCGTAAGGTGGGGTGGTTCTGGTTACGATATTCTAGCGAGTGTTCTCGGTCTTAGTTGCTCTTCTCGAAGAGGTCGATCCATCACGTTGATGTCTCCATTCCCCTGCTTCAGGTCATCATGATGAAGTCGGCATCCTTTGCTCGGGAACTCCAACTTACGTACGAAGGACAAGGGGTAACTTCGGAAGAACGAACCGCTACCATGTTGCTTATCCGGTAGATAACATCAGGAAAGGTGGCAAAATTAACTCTCGAATTGAAACTTAAGAAGATATCAAGAGCAAAGTAAGAAGGTACCCTGAGAAGTTTCGAGCAAGCAGACAATCGTTCGATGCCTGAAATGAAGCATGAAAGGGGTTTAGAGAAATGGGAGTAAGTATTTCGTCTGATACCAGAATAGATCACTAGGCAGGTGGACCGTGAATCATATACGAAGTCAAGCGCGAGGAATAACTTGGACAATAGGGTGTACAGGAGAGTCAGGTTTCGATCCTGTGGAACAGTGGGTTATGGGCCCACCATGTGGGTTAAAAGTAGAAAGGGTGTTGGCATCTTGCACGGTCACAATAGCAAGGCAGGTCAGAGTATCGCTTGTCAGTTATGTCGGCAACAAGGTCGGTACTAAGGGCGAGGGACAAAGAGAACCATTTTCCTGCTCGTTGAACGAGGCGGACCAATAGGCAAAGTTCTTGTCCATCGGTGGTTACCGGAATTTCATCAACAGAAGTAACATGGTCTTACTGATAGAGTGGTACAACGAGGTGTTTCATAAGCAGGGAAATATTACTGCTTATATAATATAGATCACAAGAAGGTTTAAACAAACCAATGGAAAGGAAAAGTGATTATCAGGTTTAAACAGAACAATGGAAAGGAAAATGTGTATACACACATATTTCAGGGGGATATCCTTCCCAAGGACAAGCGGAGCATGATATCCATGACAGGATAGAAGGTAGAAAACCATTTAGGTAAGGGGGGAGGAATCTCATGATATTACCCATACAACGGTGTTAGGATAAATGATAATGGAAATTTAGCATTGTGCTTCAAATGTTCTTATTGAAAATCGGAGTACCACCGACATGCTTCGAGATAGCATTGCCATGGTCATTGGGTAAAGATCAGACTTGGATACTCAAAGGATTCATCAGGAACAACTTATAGAATAAGCCTTACAATTTCCTCATGGAAGAATTGCTAACCTTGGTAAAGAGGATACTATATCAATAGGTCATCCGGCCAGGTGTGCTAGGCATGATATCATCTTACCGGGTCATATAAAGACTAATGCTATAACTCTTGGAAATATGTTCCAACCATCATATCTGACCGAGATTCAGATCCGATTGGTGTTAGGATACCTCAGACTCAGCCTGCCCGAGAAGAAAAGGTGCGGCACAATTGACAAGATGACATTCTTAGATTCTTGGAAATGAACTATGAAGGCGAGTTCTGAAACAAGAGTTCATCATTAAACCAAGGAAAGGGGGTGAGGGGGTGGCTTACGGACTCAGAGACAATTCCTCGAGATTTCCAAAAGATGGGTTTCCACAATTAAGTGAACAAGGAGATAACATTTGCCAGATCAAATGATATAATGAGGTATGCTCGAGGAAAACATACTCGATTAAACATTGATTGACAGGTGCACCCGAAATAAGAGCTAAGGTAGCATGATCAATGTTAGAATGGTGATTCAATAACCAATGGTCTAAGAATGAAACATCGACCATTAACTTCAAAGCAATAGTGTTGCTAGAAGTTTTGAAGTCACACATCATAGTTTAATTGTCGGTTTTCCGGTTAGAAACAACACGGGGACGAAGGAATGAACGGATATGGCAAGAAGTATCACCATATCAAGAATTCTTAAGAGGTGGTGAAATTCTCACAACATTCTTGACATAGAAGATGGTAATACACCAAGGTAGAACATAACCTAAGTTGGATAGCAAGGAACTCAAGGTGCAACACAAACCGTGAACCAGTTTTGTGTTGCGAAAATGCAAGAATGTTGTCGATGTTAACACAATCATCGTGGTGGCAAGGATGATATCTCTCATCATGAATTCGATTGATATCCTGGAAATGCTCAGAATGTAGATGATGATCATGACACATTTGTCGAGAGGTTTCATGAATATGTAATCGGCGACGATGGCATCAAGTCAAAGGAATGATGAAGCAAAAGGTTATTGGAATCAAGGGTATGACGCCAACTCGGAGTCAAGCTTGTTGTTCGAGGTGAAACGATAAGACCCGGAAGATCGACGTAAGGTTAGCTCATCGTCGAAAATTATGCTCCGGGAAGGACCAGCTAGCATAATTAAAATTTAGCACGATAATGGTATAGCCGATCAAGATAGGAATGAATTGAAGGATTAACAAACTCATAAGCAATGAAAATTACTTAGAGTTATTGAATGAGAGTGCGGCTCGATTCACTAATCGGTGTTCTCGGTTGCCGACAACCCAGAAACCAGGAAAATTGGAATCGGTGAGAAAAAACAGTTGATGAAGAATCCATAAGAAGTTATGCAGTTCCATGATATTCTCGAGATACCGGAGTGTAATACTCGATGGTAGATCAAAGTAAAGGTTGGACTGGGGTATTGATCCGCAGAAGACAAATGCTTAAACTTGCCTGAGAAATGGGATCAAATTAAGAAGAACAATATGGTCGGAACCATAGCTACAGGGGATCCAATTTAATGACACCGAAAGAATTACTCAAATGATTAAATATTTTGCAAGAAGCTTCCATGATAAGTTCCACATCGTGTCCATGGGCATGAACACAAGTTCAAGGTCGACTCCCACTTCTTTAATGCATAACCTTTCATTCACTTCTCGTGTTCGATGAAGTTTTAGTGTTGAAATTTTATCTGGCAAAATACGAGACGAGTATGACTCGTGAAAACTTTCGAGTTCACACATATTAAGGAAGGCATGGGTTCAACCCACCGGGGCATCATGGAAACATATACCACAAGCTTCAATAGTAAATATCACCAGCTCGAAAGCAGAGCATGGTTGGCCAAATCATAGAATAGGACTTACCAATGGTATTATGTATCAGGGAAAATAAGTTCTCGAGGTTTTTGTATACGAAGGACACTGTCGGATGATAATTCAACAAAGGATTTGGTGGTCCACAAGGGATCTGATGTGAGCATCGGTACTCAACTAGAGGAAGAAGGAATGCAAGGAGATTAGATTATGGAAACAACTGGCTAATTCAAAGCTCTAATGCGAAGGAATTATGATCTTCAAATCAAGGGATCATAAGCAAACACTCTGATCAAGGATGGATAAGTTGAGTAGGCTTAGGAGTACAATCGATGGCAATTTGATTGATCGAGATCTAGCTCATGTTTAAAATGACATCTGAGCTGGAAGGATGAATTCTAGGATCTGATTGAGGATTGCGAGCATTCACAAAATATTGAATCAATGGAATCAAAATGATAATGACAAGGGATGCAATAAGATTACGAGACTTATGGGATTAACCATAATGCAAGCAAGCAAGAATTTCAAGAGCAATGGGTGTTGGGGAACGTAGCAGAAATTTAAAATTTTTCTACGCATCACCAAGATCAATCTATGGAGTCATCTAGCAACGAGGGGAAGAGGAGTGCATCTACATACCCTTGTAGATCGCGAGCGGAAGCGTTCAAGAGAACGGGGTTGATGGAGTCGTACTCGTCGTGATCCAAATCACCGATGACCAAGCGCCGAACGGATGGCACCTCCACGCTCAACACACGTATGGTTGGGAGAGACATCTCCTCCTTCTTGATCCAGCAAGGGGAGAGGAGAGGTTGATGGAGATCCAGCAGCACGACAGCGTGGTGGTGGAAGCAGCGGGATCTCGGCAGGGCTTCGCCAAGCACCAACAGAGGGAGGGGTGTCACAGAGCGAGAGGGAGGCGCCAGGGACTTGGGTGCGGCTGCCCTCCCTCCCCTCCACTATATATAGGGGCCAGGGGGCGCCGGCCCCTCTAGATCCCATCTAGATGGGGGGCGGCGGCCAAGGGGTGGCTTGGCCCCCAAGCCAAGTGGAGGCGCCCCCACCCCTAGGGTTTCCAACCCTAGGCACAGGGGGAGGCCCAAGGGGGGCGCACCAGCCCACCAGGGGCTGGTTCCATTACCACTTCAGCCCATGGGGCCCTCCGGGATAGGTGGCCCCACCCGGTGGACCCCCGGGACCCTTCCGGTGGTCCCGATACAATACCGGTGACCCCCGAAACTTTCCCGGTGGCCGAAACTGGTCTTCCTATATATAAATCTTTACCTCCAGACCATTCCGGAACTCCTCATGACGTCCGAGATCTCATCCGGGACTCCAAACAACTTTCGGGTTACCGCATACTAATATCTCTACAACCCTAGCGTCACCGAACCTTAAGTGTGTAGACCCTACGGGTTTGGGAACCATGCAGACATGACCGAGACAACTCTCCGGCCAATAACCAACAGCGGGATCTGGATACCCATGTTGGCTCCCACATATTCCACGATGATCTCATCGGATGAACCACGATGTCGAGGATTCAATCAATCCCGTATTCAATTCCCTTTGTCAATCGGTACGTTACTTGCCCGAGATTCGATCGTCGGTATCCCAATACCTTGTTCAATCTCGTTACCGGCAAGTCACTTTACTCGTTCCGTAAGACATCATCCCGTGACCAACTACTTAGTCACACTGAGCTCATTATGATGATGCATTACCGAGTGGGCCCAGAGATACCTCTCCGTCATATGGAGTGACAAATCCCAGTCTCGATTCATGTCAACCCAACAGACACTTTCGGAGATACCTGTAGTGTATCTTTATAGCCACCCAGTTATGTTGTGACGTTTGGTACACCCAAAGCACTCCTACGGTATCCGGGACTTGCACAGTCTCATGGTCTAAGGAAATGATACTTGACACTTAGAAAAGCTCTAGCAGACGAACTACACGATCTTGTGCTATGCTTAGGATTGGGTCTTGTCCATCACATCATTCTCCCAATGATGTGATCCCGTTATCAATGGCATCCAATGTCCATGGTCAGGAAACCGTAACCATCTATTGATCAACGAGCTAGTCAACTAGAGGCTTACTAGGGACATGTTGTGGTCTATATATTCACACATGTATTACGATTTCCGGATAACACAATTATAGCATGAACAATAGACAATTATCATGAACAAGGAAATATAATAATAACCATTTTATTATTGCCTCTAGGGCATATTTCCAACAGTCTCCCACTTGCACTAGAGTCAATAATCTAGTTACATTGTGATGAATCGAACACCCATAGAGTTCTGGTGTTGATCATGTTTTGCTCGAGGGAGAGGTTTAGTCAACGGATCTGCGACATTCAGGTCCGTATGCACTTTACAAATATCTATGTCTCCATTTTGAACATTTTCACGAATGGAGTTGAAGCGACGCTTGATATGCCTGGTCTTCCTGTGAAACCTGGGCTCCTTGGCAAGGGCAATAGCTCCAGTGTTGTCACAGAAGAGAGTCATCGGGCCCGACGCATTGGGAATAACTCCTAGGTCGGTAATGAACTCCTTCACCCAGATTGCTTCTTGTGCTGCCTCCGAGGCTGCCATGTACTCCGCTTCACATGTAGATCCCGCCATGACGCTTTGCTTGCAACTGCACCAGTTGACCGCCCCACCATTCAAAATATACACGTATCCGGTTTGTGACTTGGATTCATCCAGATCTGTGTCGAAGCTAGCATCGACGTAACCCTTTACGACGAGCTCTTCGTGACCTCCATAAACGAGAAACATTTCCTTAGTCCTTTTCAGGTACTTCAGGATATTCTTGACCGCTGTCCAATGTTCCATGCCGGGATTACTTTGGTACCTTCCTACCAAACTTACGGCAAGGTTTACATCAGGTCTGGTACACAGCATAGCATACATGATAGACCCTATGGCCGAGGCATAGGGGACGACACTCATCTTTTCTCTATCTTCTGCCGTGGTCGGGCATTGAGCCGTGCTCAATCTCGTACCTTGCAATACAGGCAAGAACCCCTTCTTTGACTGATCCATTTTGAACTTCTTCAATATCTTGTCAAGGTACGTACTCTGTGAAAGACCAATGAGGCGTCTCGATCTATCTCCATAGATCTTGATGCCTAATATATAAGCAGCTTCTCCAAGGTCCTTCATTGAAAAACACTTGTTCAAGTAGGCCTTTATGCTTTCCAAGAATTCTATATCATTTCCCATCAATAGTATGTCATCCACATACAATATGAGAAATGCTACAGAGCTCCCACTCACTTTCTTGTAAATGCAGGCTTCTCCATAAGTCTGTATAAACCCAAATGATTTGATCATCTCATCAAAACGAATGTTCCAACTCCGAGATGCTTGCACCAGCCCATAAATTGAGTGTTGGAGCTTGCACACCTTGTCAGCATTCTTAGGATCGACAAAACCTTCTGGCTGCATCATATACAATTCTTCCTTAAGGAAACCATTAAGGAATGCCGTTTTGACGTCCATTTGCCATATCTCATAATCATAGAATGCGGCAATTGCTAACATGATTCGGACGGACTTCAGCTTCGCTACGGGTGAGAAAGTCTCATCGTAGTCAACCCCTTGAACTTGTCGATAACCCTTAGCGACAGGCCGAGCTTTATAGATGGTCACATTACCATCCGCGTCTGTCTTCTTCTTAAAGATCCATTTATTTTCTATGGCTCGCCGATCAACAGGCAAGTCAGTCAAAGTCCATACTTCGTTTTCATACATGGATCCTATCTCGGATTTCATGGCTTCCAGCCATTTGTCGGAATCCGGGCCCGCCATCGCGTCTTCATAGTTCGAAGGTTCACCATTGTCTAAAAACATGATTTCCAAGACAGGGTTGCCGTACCACTTTGGTGCGGAACATGTCCTTGTGGACCTACGAAGTTCAGTAGCAACTTGATCTAAAGTTTCATGATCATCATCATTAACTTCCTCTCTAGTCGGTGCATGCACCTCAGGAACATTTTCCTGAGGTGCGCCACTCTACGGTTCAAGAGGCAATACTTCATCAAGTTCTACTTTCCTCCCACTTACTTCTTTCGAGAGAAACTCTTTCTCTAGAAAGGATCCATTCTTGGCAACAAAGATCTTGCCTTCGGATTTGAGGTAGAAGGTATACCCAATAGTTTCTTTAGGGTATGCTATGAAGATGCATTTTTCCGATTTGGGTTCGAGCTTTTCAGGTTGAAGTTTCTTCACATAAGCATCGTATCCCCAAACTTTTAGAAACGACAGCTTAGGTTTCTTCCCAAACCATAATTCATACGGTGTCGTCTCAACGGATTTTGACGGAGCCCTATTTAAAGTGAATGCGGCAGTCTCTAAAGCATAGCCCCAAAATGACAGCGGTAGATCGGTAAGAGACATCATAGATCGCACCATATCCAATAGAATGCGATTACGACGTTCGGACACACCATTACGCTGAGGTGTTCCAGGCGGCGTGAGTTGTGAAACTATTCCACATTTCCTTAAGTGCGTGCCAAATTCGTGACTCGAATATTCTCCCCCACGATCTGATCGCAAGAACTTGATTTTCCTGTCACGTTGATTCTCAAACTCACTCTGAAATTCCTTGAACTTTCCAAAGGTCTCAGACTTGTGTTTCATTAAGTAGACATACCCATATCTACTCAAGTCATCAGTGAGGGTGAGAACATAACGATAGCCACCGCGAGCCTCAACACTCATTGGACCGCACACATCAGTATGTATGATTTCCAATAAGTTGGTTGCTCGCTCCATTGTTTTGGAGAACAGAGTCTTGGTCATTTTGCCCATGAGGCATGGTTCGCACGTGTCATATGATTCATAATCAAGAGACTCCAAAAGTCCATCTGCATGGAGTTTCTTCATGCGTTTGACACCAATGTGACCAAGCGGCAGTGCCACAAGTATGTGGGACTATCATTATCAACCTTACATCTTTTGGTATTCACACTATGAATATGTGTAACATCATGTTCGAGATTAAATAAGAATAAACCATTGACCAGCAGGGCATGCCCATAAAACATATCTCTCATATAAATAGAACAACCATTAATCTCGGATTTAAATGAGTAGCCATCTCGTATTAAACGAGATCCTGATACAATGTTCATGCTCAAAGCTGGCACTAAATAACAATTATTGAGGTTTAAAACTAATCCCGTAGGCAAATGTAGAGGCAGTGTGCCGACGGCGATCACATCGACCTTGGAACCATTCACGACGCGCATCGTCACCTCGTCCTTCGCCAGTCTCCACTTATTCCGCAGATCCTGTTTTGAGTTACAAATATGAGCAACCACACCGGTATCAAATACCCAGGAGCTACTACGAGTACTGGTAAGGTACACATCAATTACATGTATATCACATATACCTTTAGTGTTGCCAGCCTTCTTGTCCGCTAAGTATTTGGGGCAGTTCCGCTTCCAGTGACCACTTCCCTTGCAATAAAAACACTCAGTCTCAAGCTTGGGTCCATTCTTTGGCTTCTTCCTGGCAGCTTGCTTACCGGGCGTGGCAATCCCCTTGCCGTCCTTCTTGAAGTTCTTTTTACCCTTGCCTTTCTTGAACTTAGTGGTTTTATTCACCATCAACACTTGATGTTCCTTTTTGATTTCCACCTCCGCTAATTTCAACATCGAATATACCTCAGGAATGGTATTTTCCATCCCCTTCATATTGAAGTTCATCACAAAGCTCTTGTAGCTAGGTGGGAGCGACTAAAGGATTCTGTCAACGACCGCATCATCCGGGAGATTAACTCCCAGCTGAGACAAGCGGTTGTGCAACCCAGACATTTTGAGTATGTTCTCGCTGACGGAACTATTCTCCTCCATCTTACAACTATAGAACTTGTCGGAGACTTCATATCTCTCGACCCGGGCATGAGCTTTGAAAACCATTTTCAGCTCTTGGAACATCTCATATGCTCCGTGTTGCTCAAAACGCTTATGGAGCCCCAGTTCTAAGCTGTAAAGCATGCCGCACTGAACCAGGGAGTAATCATCAACACGGGACTGCCAAGCGTTCATAACGTCTTGGTTTGCTGGGGGTGGTGCTTCACCTAGCAGTGCTTCAAGGACATATGCTTTCTTGGCAGCTATGAGGATGATCCTCAAGTTCCAGACCCAGTCCGTATAGTTGCTACCATCATCTTTCAGCTTGGTTTTCTCTAGGAACGCGTTGAAGTTGAGGACAACATTAGCGTGGGCCATTTGATCTACAAGACATATTGCAAAGATTTTAGACTATGTTCATGATAATTAAGTTCATCTAATCAAATTATTAATGAACTCCCACTCAGATAGACATCCCTCTAGTCATCTAAGTCATACATGATCCAATTCAACTAGGCCGTGTCCGATCATCACGTGAGACAGACTAGTCATCATCGGTGAACATCTTCATATTGATCGTATCTTCTATACGACTCATGTTCGACCTTTCGGTCTTCCGTGTTCCGAGGCCATGTCTGTACATGCTAGGCTCGTCAAGTCAACCTAAGTGTATTGTGTGTGTAAATCTGGCTTACACCCGTTGTATGCGAATGTTAGAACCTATCACACCCGATCATCATGTGGTGCTTCGAAACAACGGACCTTAGCAACGATGCACAGTTAGGGGGAACACTTTCTTGAAATTATTGCGAGGGATCATCTTATTTAAGCTATCGTCGTTCTAAGCAAATAAGATGTAAAACATGATAAACATCACATGCAATCAAATAGTGACATGATATGGCCAATATCATTTTGCTCCTTTTGATCTCCATCTTCGGGGCGCCATGATCATCGTCATCACCGGCATGACACCATGATCTCCATCATCGTGTCTTCATGAAGTTGTCTCGTCAACTATTACTTCTACTTCTATGGCTAACGATTAGCGATAAAGTAAAGTAATTACATGATGTTTATGTTGACATGCAGGTCATAAATAAATTAAGACAACTCCTATGGCTCCTGCCGGTTGTCATACTCATCGACATGCAAGTCGTGATTCCTATTACAAGAACACGATCAATCTCATACATCACATATATCATTCATCACATCCTTTTGGCCATATCACATCACATGGCACATGCTGCAAAAACAAGTTAGACGTCCTCTAATTGTTGTTGCAAGTTTTTACGTGGCTGCTATAGGTTTCTAGGAAGAACGTTTCTTACCTACGTCAAAACCACAACGTGATATGCGAATTTCTATTTACCCTTCATAAGGACCCTTTTCATCGAATCCGATCCGACTAAAGTGGGAGAGACAGACACCTGGCAACCACCTTATGCAACTAGTGCATGTTAGTCAGTGGAACCAGTCTCACGTAAGCGTACGTGTAAGGTTGGTCCGGGACGCTTCGTCCCACGATGCCGCCGAATCAAGATAAGACTAGTAACGGCAAGTAAATTGACAAAATCAACGCCCACAACAACTTGTGTTCTACTCGCGCATAGAAACTACGCATAGACCTAGCTCATCATGCCACTGTTGGGGAACGTAGCAGAAATTTAAAATTTTTCTACGCATCACCAAGATCAATCTATGGAGTCATCTAGCAACGAGGGGAAGAGGAGTGCATCTACATACCCTTGTAGATCGCGAGTGGAAGCGTTCAAGAGAACGGGGTTGATGGAGTCGTACTCGTCGTGATCCAAATCACCGATGACCGAGCGCCGAACGGACGGCACCTCAGCGTTCAACCCACGTACAGTTGGGAGAGACGTCTCCTCCTTCTTGATCCAGCAAGGGGAGAGGAGAGGTTGATGGAGATCCAACAGCACGACGGCGTGGTGGTGGAAGCAGCGGGATCTCGGCAGGGCTTCGCCAAGCACCAACGAGAGGGAGAGGTGTCACGGAGGGAGAGGGAGGCGCCAGGGACTTGGGTGCGGCTGCCCTCCCTCCCCTCCACTATATATAGGGGCCAGGGGGGCGCCAGCCCCTCTAGATCCCATCTAGATGGGGGGGGGGCGGTGGCCAAGGGGTGGCTTGGCCCCCAAGCCAAGTGGAGGCGCCCCCACCCCTAGGGTTTCCAACCCTAGGTGCAGGGGGAGGCCCAAGGGGGGCGCACCAGCCCACCAGGGGCTGGTTCCCTTCCCACTTCAGCCCATGGGGCCCTCCGGGATAGGTGGCCCCACCCCGTGGACCCCCGGGATCCTTCCGGTGGTCCCGGTACAATACCGGTGACCCCCGAAACTTTCCCGGTGGCCGAAACTAGTCTTCCTATATATAAATCTTTACCTCCGGACCATTCCGGAACTCATCGTGATGTCCGGGATCTCATCCGGGACTCCGAACAACTTTTGGGTTACCGCATACTAATATCTCTACCACCCTAGCGTCACTGAACGTTAAGTGTGTAGACCCTACGGGTTCGGGAACCATGCAGACATGACCGAGACAACTCTCCGGCCAATAACCAACGGTGGGATCTGGATACCCATGTTGGCTCCCACATATTCCATGATGATCTCATCGGATGAACCACGATGTCGAGGATTCAATCAATCCCATATTCAATTCCCTTTGTCAATCGATACGTTACTTGCCCGAGATTCGATCATCGGTATCCCAATACCTTGTTCAACCTCGTTACCGGCAAGTCACTTTACTCGTTCCGTAACACATCATCCCCGTGACCAACTACTTAGTCACACTGAGCTCATTATGATGATGCATTACCGAGTGGGCCCAGAGATACATCTCCGTCATACAGAGTGACAAATCCCAGTCTCGATTCATGCCAACCCAACAGACACTTTCGGAGATACCTGTAGTGCTATATTTATAAGGACACCATGTTACGTGTTGAAGTTTGGTACACCCAAAGCACTCCTACGGTATCCGGGAGTACACAATCTCATCGTCTAAGGAAATGATACTTACTAAGAAAAGCTCTAGCAGACGAACTACACGATCTTGTGCTATGCTTAGGATTGGGTCTTGTCCATCACATCATTCTCCTAATGATGTGATCCCGTTATCAATGACATCCAATGTCCATGGTAGGAAACCATAACCATCTATTGATCAACGAGCTAGTCAACTAGAGGCTTACTAGGGACATGTTGTGGTCTATATATTCACACATGTATTACGATTTCCGGATAACACAATTATAGCATGAACAATAGACAATTATCATGAACAAGGAAATATAATAATAACCATTTTATTATTGCCTCTAGGGCATATTTCCAACAATGGGCTACTCAGGATTTTTGGAAGACCGAATGGTATTTGGAAGACTTTTGCGAAACACATGAACAACTGGGAATGAGAAGATGCTCGATAAGTGCGAGGAATTATCCATAGGGGTATTTCTGCGGCAAGGAACTACAAGGTAGTGGCACAAAGTATTCTCGGGGTATCTTGTAATAACAAGATCGACTGGGAATAAAAGCAAGAATGACAGGTGTAAGCATTTATCCATAGGGATAGTTCAGTGGTAGGGAATTGCAAAAGCAACAGGCACAAGATCTCGAGAGAATATCGGAGAGTATCTTCGAAATCTTTTGGTGCACCAAGTAATCATCTGGAGTAAGGGGCTCTCCGGGAGGAAGTAATTACGAGAACCTAGAGTCAGAATTACTAAAATCATTTAACCCGAATAGAATAGAGAGCAGAGTCCCAGAGTATAGACGAGGAGTAAAAGATCCTAATACCACCAAATGGCGACGTGGGCCCGTAAGCCGCACAACCATGTTAGTAAAAGTTTTGCAATGTCTAGACGCGACTTCGGCCAAGGAGTGTGGAAGGGGGATTCCTACAGGCAGTCGGCTCTGATACCAACTTGTGATGCCCTCGATTCAATCGTACACTAATCATACACACAAATGTGTACGATCAAGATCAAGGACTCATGGGAAGATACCACAACACAACACTAGACACAAATTAAAATAGTATAAGATTTATATTACAAGCCAGGGGCCTCAAGGGCTCGAGTACATAAGCTCGAAAACACAAGGTTCAGTGGAAGCAACAATATCTGAGTACAGACATAAGTTAAATAAGTTTGCCTTAAGAAAGCTAGCATAAAAGTAGCAATGATCGAAAAGGCAAGGCCTCCTGCCTGGGACCTCCTAACTACTCATAGAAGTCGAACTCCACGTAGAATCATCCTCGGGATCCTCTGGCTCCTGGACTCCATCATATGATCACAATAACCGGGAAAAGGGGATAAGAAGTAGCAAAGCAACCGTGAGTACTCATCCAAAGTACTCGCAAGCAAGGATCTATGCTACATATGCATTGGTATCAATGAAAGTGATAGTATATGTGGACTGAATTGCAGAATGCTGGAATAAGAGGGGGATAGCTAGTCCTATCGAAGACTACGCTTCTGGTAGCCTCCATCTTGAAGCAGAAGAAGAGAGTAGATGGTAAGTTCACCAAGTAACATCGCATATCATAATCCTACCCAGCGATCCTTCCCTCGTCGCCCTGTTAGAGAGCGATCACCGGGTTGTAACTGACACTTGGAAGGGTGTATTTTATTAAGTATCCGGTTCTAGTTGTCATAAGGTCAAGCTACAACTCCGGGTCGTCCTTTTACCTAGGGACATGGCTATTCGAATAGATAAACTTCCCTGCAGGGGTGCACCACATTTCCCAACACGCTCGATCCCCTTTGGCCGGACACACTTTCCTGGGTCATGCCCGGCCTCGGAAGATCAACACGTTGCAGCCCCACCTAGGCACAACAGAGAGGTCATCACGCCGGTCTAAATCCTAAGCGCACAGGGGTCTGGGCCCATTGCCCATTGCACACATGCACGTTGCGTACGTGATACGTCTCCGTCGTATCTAAAATTTTCGATTGTTCCATGACAATATTCTACAACTTTCATATACTTTTGGCAGCTTTTTATACTATTTTTGGGACTAACATATTGATCCAGTGCCCAGTGCCAGTTCCTGTTTGTTGCATGTTTTTTGTTTCGCAGAAAATCCATATCAAACGGAGTCCAAACGGGATAAAAACTGACGCAGATTTTTTTGGAATCTATGTGATTTTTGGGAAGAAGAATCAACGCGAGACGATGCCTGAGGGGGCCACGAGGCAGGGGGCACACCCCAGGGGGTCAGGCGCGCCCTAGGCGCTCGTTGCCACCCCGTAATGTGGTTTGTGCCCTTGTTTCGCCGCAAGAAAGCTAATATCCAGATAGAGATCGTGTTAAAATTTCATCCCAATCAGAGTTACAGATCTCCAGGAATTTAAGAAACGGTGAAAGGGCAGAATCAGCCAACGCAGAAACAGAGAGAGACAGAGAGACAGATCCAATCTCGGAGGGGCTCTTGCCCCTCCGCCTCCCTGGAGGCCATGTACCAGAGGGGAAACCCTTCTCCCATCTAGGGAGAAGGTCAAGGAAGTAGAAGAAGAAGGGAGCTCTCTCCCCCTCTCTCCCGGTGGTGCCGGAACGCCGCCGGGGCCATCATCATCACCGTGATCTACACCAACACCTCCGTCATATTCACCAACATCTCCATCACCTTCCCTCATCTATCTACACCAGTCCACTCTCCCTCAACCCGCTGTACCCTCTACTTGAACATGGTGCTTTATGCTTCATATTATTATCCAATGATGTGTTGCCATCCTATGATGTCTGAGTAGATTTTCGTTGTCCTATCAGTGATTGGTGAATTGCTATGATTGATTTAATTTTCTTGTGGTTATATTGTTGTCCTTTGGTGCCCATCATATGAGCACGCACGTGGATCACACCATAGGGTTAGTTGTATGTTGATAGGACTATGTATTGGAGGGCAAGAGTGACAGAAGCTTCAACCTAGCATAGAAATTGATGCATACAGGATTGAAGGGGGACCAATATATCTTAATGCTATGGTTGGGTTTTACCTTAATGAACATTAGTAGTTGTGGATGCTTGCTAATAGTTCCAATCATAAGTGCATAGAATTCCAAATCAGGGATGACATGCTAGCAGTGGCCTCTCCCACATAAAACTTGCCATCGTCTAGTAAAGTAGTCAATTGCTTAGGGACAATTTCACAACTCCTACCACCACTTTTCCACACTCGCTATACAAATTTTATTGTTTCTTTATCTAAACAGCCCCTACTTTTCATTTACGCGCTCTTTATTATCTTGCAAACCTATCCAAAAGCACCTACAAAGTACTTCTAGTTTCATACTTGTTCTAGGTAAAGCGAACGTTAAGCGTGCGTAGAGTTGTATCGGTGGTCGATAGAACTTGAGGGAATATTTGTTATACCTTTATCTCCTCGTTGGGTTCGACACTCTTACTTATCGAAAGAGGCTACAATTGATCCCCTATACTTGTGGGTTATCAATACCTTTTTCTGGCGCCGTTGCCGGGGATTCATAGCGTGGGGTGAATATTCCTGTGTGTGCTTGTTTGCTTTATCACTAAGTAATTTTTATTTGTTGTTCTAAGTTGTTCTCTATCTTTAGTTATGGATATGGAACACGAAACACCGAAAAAATTAGCTTTACTTGTTACTCATGGAGATGGGGAACCTCCTAAAACCCTCGATGCTGGTTATGTGAAAGATATTATGTACTACTTTGATAATCCTGAGAAAACCCCATTCAATTATGTAATGGGAGACACGTTGGATAACCGTGAATACTTTAGGGATTATCGCTTGACTCAAAAGGGAAACTATTATGAGATCAAATTCATATGTTGTGTTGGTATGCTCGGCAACTTTGCTTGAGATATGATTATACTTGTTGCTCTAGGATGAAGGCTCCACACCTTCCCTTTTCGTGCAAATTTAATGATGATAAAACCTTGGCTTCTTATGCTAATGGTATATATGATTACTATGATGTGGAACAAATAGAAGAATTCATTGCTTTTGTGGGTGCTTATGAAATTGAATCTTTGTTTAAAGAGTTCGAAGATTTTGATGATTCAGTTTATAGACATGAAATTTTTTCTATACTTAAATATTGCTATGAGAATTATGAATTCAATTCCGATATTGATGATTTTATTGAGAGAGTCTTCGCTGTCCAAGAAGACACTAATATTTTGCAGGAGTCTATGGAAGAAGAAATTAATGACATTGTGAGCTCATTGGATGAAAAAGATGAGGAGGAGAGCGAAGAACAAAAGGATGAAGAGCGGATTGATCACCCATGCCCACCTTCTAATGAGAGTAACTCTTCAAGTCATACATTGTTTAATTTCCCTTCGTGCTTACCGAAGGATGTATGCTGTGATGATTGTTATGATCCCATTGATTCTTTTGAGATATCCCTTTTTGATGATGCTTGTTATGCTTGTGGCCAAGATGCCAAAATGAATTATGCTTATGGAGATGAACTTGCTATAGTTCCTTATGTTAAACATGAAATTGTTGCTATTGCACCCACGCATGCTAGTCCTATTATCTATTTGAATTCTCCCGACTACACTATATCGGAGAAGTTTGCACTTATTAAGGATTATATTGATGGGTTGCCTTTTACTGCTACACATGATGATTTTGATAGATATAATATGCATGTGCTTGCTGCTCCTACTTGCAATTATTATGAGAGAGGAACTATATCTCCACCTCTCTATGTTTCCCACACGATAAAATTGCAAGAAATTGTTTATACTATGCATTGGCCTTTACTATGTGTGCATGAATTGTTCTTTTATGACATGCCGATGCATAGGAAGAGAGTTAGAATTCGTTATTTCTTGATATATGTTACTTTGTGGTCACTACAAAATTACAAATCATTGTTAATTAAAATTGGCTTTGATATACCTTGGGATCCGGGTGGATTCATTACTTGAGCACTTCATGCCTAGCTTAATGGCTTTTAAGAAAGCGCTGCCAGGGAGACAACCCGGAAGTTTTAGAGAGTCATTTACTTATGTTAAGTGCTTTTATATAGTTTAAAAACAGATAAATAAATAAAGAGGGGGACCCAAAACTTTTCAAAAAGAAAAGTGAAAGTGAGAGAGACAAGCATTGTTGAAGTGGGGGAGCTCCTTGAACTTTGTTCATGCTCACGGAAACTTTGTGAATCTTGATTGCATAAACTTTTCAACAAAAATAATTATCCCCTTGTACAATTCCATTGTATAATAAAAATAATGTGCCAAGGTTTGCCTTTAGGATGTTTAGATTGCTTGTTGGTTTGTGCGGTGCAGGATAGAAACTTTGGCTGTAGTGCGCGATTTTACATTTTTTACTGGAACATCAAATAGTTCTGAAACTTTTTTCACTGTCTTTCTATACAAATTGTTTATTGTTCCTAATTTTTTTAAGAATTTTTGGAGTTACAGAGGTATGGTGAATGTTCAGACTACTACATACTGTCCTATTTAAGACAGATTCTGTTTTTGATGCATAGTTTACTTGTTTTAATGAAACTATCAATTTCTATCAGTGGATTAAGCCATGGAAAAGTTATATTACAGTAGCTACAATGCAAAAACAAAATATGAATTGGTTTGCAACAGTACTTAGAGTAGTTATTTGCTTTATTATACTAACGGATCTTACTGAACTTTTTGTTAAGTTTTGTGTGATTGAAGTTTTCAAGTTTTGGGAGAGATCACGATGGATGAAGGAATAAGGAGTGGCAAGAGCCCAAGCTTGGGGATGCCCGAGGCACCCCAAGGAAATATTCAAGGACTCCCAAGCAACCAAGCTTGGGGATGCCCCGGAAGGCATCCCCTCTTTCTTCTAACAATCATCGGTAATTTCACTTGGAGCTATATTTTTATTCGTCACATGATATGCGTAAATCTTGGAGAGTCTTTTGCATTTAGTTTCCATTTTATTTTATGCACCATGCTGGTATGAGATAGTCCATGGTTGATTTATAGAATTCTCATTGCACTTCACTTATATCTTTTGAGTATGGATTTATAGAATGCTTCATGTGCTTCACTTATATCTTTTGAAGTTTGGATTGCATGTTTCTCTTCACATAGAAAACCGCCATTCATAGAATGCTCTTTTGCTTCACTTATATTTGTTAGAGCGTGGGCATATCTTTTGTGGAAAGAATTAAACTCTCTTGCTTCACTTATATCTATTTAGAGAGTTGACAGGAACTGGTCATTCACATGGTTAGTCATAAAATCCTACATAAAACTTGTAGATCACTGAATATGATATGTTTGATTCCTTGCAATAGTTTTGCGATACAAAGATGGTGATATTAGGGTCATGCTAGTGGGTAGTTATGGACTGTAGAAATACTTGTGTTGAAGTTTGTGATTCCCGTAGCATGCACGTATGGTGAACCGTTATGTGATGAAGTTGGAGCATGATTTATTTATTGATTGTCTTCCTTATGAGTGGCGGTCGGGGACGAGCGATGGTCTTTTCCTACCAATCTATCTCCATAGGAGCATGCGCGTAGTACTTCGTTTCGATAGTAAATAGACTTTTGCAATAAGTATGTGAGTTCTTTATGACTAATGTTGAGTCCATGGATTATACGCACTCTCACCCTTCCATCATTGCTAGCCTCTTCGGTACCGTGCATTGCCCTTTCTCACCTCGAGAGTTGGTGCAAACTTCGCCAGTGCATCCAAACCCCATGATATGATACACTCTATCACACATAAGCCTCCTTATATCTTCCTCAAAACAGCCACCATACCTACCTATTATGGCATTTCCATAGACATTCCGAGATATATTGCCATGCAAATTCCATCATCATCATATACATGACTTGAGCATCATTGTCATATTGCCTTGCATGATCATAAGATAGCTAGCATGATGTTTTCATGGCTTGTCCATTTTTTGATGTCATTGCTAGGCTAGATCATTGCACATCTCGGTACACCGCCGGAGGCATTCATATAGAGTCATATTTTGTTCTAGTATCGAGTTGTAAGTAAATAAAAGTGTGATGGTCATCATTATTAGAGCATTGTCCCATGCGAGGAAAGGATGATGGAAGCTATGATTCCCTCACAAGTTGGGATGAGTCTTCGGACTTTACAAAAAAAGAGAGGCCAAAGAAACCCACAAAAAAATAAAAGAGGCCAAAGAGCACCAAAAAAAGAAAAAAAATAAAAAAAGAGAAAAAAATAAAAAAAATGAGAGAAAAGAGAGAAGGGACAATGTTACTATCCTTTTACCACACTTGTGCTTTAGAGTAGCACCATGTTCTTCATATAGGGAGTCTCTTGAGTTATCACTTTCATATACTAGTGGGAATTTTCATTATAGAACTTGGCTTGTATATTCCAACGATGGGCTTCCTCAAGTGCCCTAGGTCTTCATGAGCAAGCAAGTTGGATGCACACCCACTTAGTTTCAGTTTGTTCTTTCATACACTTATAGCTCTAGTGCATCTGTTGCATGGCAATCCCTACTCCTCGCATTGACATCAATTGATGGGCATCTCCATAGCCCATTGATTATCCATGTTGATGTGAGACTTTCTCCCTTTTTGTCTTCTCCACACAATCTCCACCATCATATTCTATTCCGCCCATAGTGCTATGTCCATGGCTCAAGCTCATGTATTGCGTGAAAGTTGAAAAGGTTTGAGAACGTCAAAAGTATGAAACAATTGCTTGGCTTGTCATCGGGGTTGTGCATGATTTGAATATTTTGTGTGGTGAAGATGGAGCATAGCCAGACTATATGATTTTGTAGGGATAACTTTCTTTGTCCATGTTATTTTGAAAAGACATGATTGCTTTATTATTATGCTTGAAGTATTATTGTCTTAATGTCAAATGATAGACTATTGCTTTGAATCACTCGTGTCTTAATATTCATGCCATGATTAGATTACATGATCAAGATTATGCTAGGTAGCATTCCACATCAAAAATTATCTATTTATCATTTACCTACTCGAGGACGAGCAGGAATTAAGCTTGGGGATGCTGATACGTCTTCGTCGTATCTATAATTTTTGATTGTTCCATGCCAATATTCTACAACTTTCATATACTTTTGGCAACCTTTTATACTATTTTTGGGACTAACATATTGATCCAGTGCCCAGTGCCAGTTCATGTTTGTTGCATGTTTTTTGTTTCGCAGAAAATCCATATCAAACGGAGTCCAAACAGGATAAAAACTGACGGAGATTTTTTTTTTGGAATATATGTGATTTTTGGGAAGAAGAATCAATGCGAGACGATGGCCGAGGGGGCCACGAGGCAGGGGGCGCGCCCCAGGAGGTCAGGCGTGCCCTGGGCCCTCGTGGCCGCCCCGTAAGGCGGTTGGTGCCCTTATTTCTCCGCAACAAAGCTAATATCCGGATAGAGATCGTTTTAAAATTTCATCCCAATCGGAGTTATAGATCTCCGGGAATTTAAGAAACGGTGAAAGGGCAGAATCAGCCAACGCAGAAACAAAGAGAGACAGAGAGACAGATCCAATTTCGGAGGAGCTATCGCCCCTCCGCCTCCATGGAGGCCATGGACCAGAGGGGAAACCCTTCTCCCATCTAGGGAGAAGGTCAAGGAAGAATAAGAAGAAGGGGGGCTCTCTCCCCATCTCTCTCGGTGGCGTCGGAACGCCGTCGGGGCCATCATCATCACCGCGATCTACACCAACACCTCCGTCATCTTCACCAACATCTCCATCACCTTCCCCCATCTATCTACACCAGTCCACTCTCCCGCAACCCGCTGTACCCTCTACTTGAACATGGTGCTTTATGCTTCATATTATTATCCAATGATGTGTTGCCATCCTATGATGTCTGAGTAGATTTTCGTTGTCCTATCGGTGATTGGTGAATTGCTATGATTGATTTAATTTGCTTGTGGTTATGTTGTTGTCCTTTGGTGCCCATCATATGAGCACGCGCGTGGATCACACCATAGGGTTAGTTGCATGTTAATAGGACTATGTATTGGAGGGCAAGAGTGACAGAAGCTTCAGCCTAGCATAGAAATTGATGCATACATGATTGACGGGTGATACGTCTCCGTCGTATCTACTTTTCCAAACACTTTTGCCCTTGTTTTGGACTCTAACTTGCATGATTGGAATGGAACTAACCCGGCTGATGCTGTTTTCAGCAGAATTGCCATGGTGTTATTTATGTGCAGAAACAAAAGTTCTCGGAATGACCTGAAACTTCATGGAACGTCTATTTGGAAATAATAAAAAATCCTTACAAAAGATGAAGACCAGGGGGCCCACACCCTAGCCACGAGGGTGGGGGGCGCGTCTGCCCCCTAGGGCGCGCCCCCTACCTCGTGGGCCCCCTGGAGCTCCTCCGACCTCGTCTCCAACTCTATATATTTGCTTTCAGGGAGGAAAAAATCGGAGAGAAGGATTCATCGCGTTTTACGATACAAAGCCGCCACCAAGCCCTAAAACCTCTCAGGAGGGCTGACCTGGAGTCCGTTCAGGGCTCCGGAGAGGGGAATCCGTCGGCATCGTCATCATCAACCTTCCTCCATCACCAATTTCATGATGCTCACCGCCGTGCGTGAGTAATTCCATCGTAGGCTTGCTGGACAGTGATGGGTTGGATGAGATTTATCATGTAATCGAGTTAGTTTTGTTAGGGTTTGATCCCTAGTATCCACTATGTTCTGAGGTTGATGTTGCTATGACGTTGCTATGCTTAATGCTTGTCACTAGGGCCCGAGTGCCATGATTTCTGATCTGAACCTATTATGTTTTCATCAATATATGAGAGTTCTTGACCCTATCTTGCAAGTCTATAGTCACCTGTTCTTGAGCTTGCATGTCAAATTTATATGGTCAAAAGTAGTTTTGATGCATGATATTGGTTTTAGGCACTTGTAGGAGTAGTTGTTATCAATTTTATTGAGCTTGGTTCACTTTTGTTTGAAGTTACTAAAAATTTCAGAAATTTTTTAGAGGAAGAAATATGTTTAGGAAAATGTACCAAGGTGGCTCTTCAAGGAAACAAGAGCCCAGGCTTGCAATCCGTGATGCTGATGATGAGTCACCAAGGGACGCTCCAGTGCGGCCCTGTGAATGGCCTTCAGAAAACTTTATGGATCGAGCGGGAATCAAGGAAGAATTTAACGCATATTTGGTAACGCTGATCTTGTGAGCTTCAAGGCTGAAAAATGCCGCCAGTACCATTATCTCACTAGTTCCTTTGTGAGGAGGTTTGAATTTTCATCTTCATGTAATTCTCCATCTGTCATGTTTGATCTTTATAAAAATTCTTACACTATGGACTTAGAGGATTTTACCACTGCTTGCAAACTTCCACAATGGGGTAGTATCAGGGAACCTCGCAAATATGAATTTAGAGATTTTCTTGCTAGTATAACTGTGGGGGAATCTAGAGATATAACACAAGCTATCATAGGGAGAATTCACTTTCCTGCTATACATTATTTTGCTCTCTTCATAGGTAGATGCATTAATGGTAAAGATGAGGCATGTCACATGTGTGTGCCTGACCTCAGTATTCTTAGGAGTGCTGTGTTAGGAGATAAATCTTATAATTTGGGACCATTGTTGCACGTAGGTTGCATCTTAATAGATTTAATGGAGATTTCTTTGGTGGAATTTATGCAACCCGCTTAGCTGATTTTCTTGGTGTAACCATACGTAATGATGATATTGAATTGCCTCCTGCTTACCTAGACTTTAATGCTATGGTTCACCGCCAGTTTGTTGAGAGGAATGAATCACCTCTCCAGTATCGCTTAATCTTTGGCAGACACCGTGCTGTCTGTATTACTCTCCCTGCTCCTGCCTTCTTTGATTATCAGGCAAAAGGAAGATATGTTATTACCAGAGAGGAGGCAGATGAGTACGAGAGGAGGGCGGAGGCCGCTCGTCGCCGCGCTGTAGCTTAGGAGGCGATAGCCGTTGCATCTCAGTACGACCCCAACTATTACTATGGATATCTGCCAGGCCAACCGTGGCCATAGACCAACTTAGGCCAAAAGCCTAAGCTTGGGGGAGTACGTATTTCTCACCGACATTACATTCATGTTCACACACCCACTGCTAGATGTCGATGCTCATACTTTTTCATTGTAATATCCATGTTAGTTTAGTTTCCTTTTATTTTCTTCTTGTGTGTTTAATAAACCTTAAGAAAAACCAAAAAAATTAGTTGTAGTTTTTAATTAGTTTACTTTCCATGCTTATAGTAGTAATTAAAAAAAAGGAAAACCCAAAAAGATTTCCTATTCTTCTTTTGCTTGTTGGGAGCTCTCTCGTGTAAATAGTTTTATTTCTCTTCTTTTCTTTGGGGGTCGATAGGAGAAGACCACGATTAAATTGTTGAAGTGGCTCTTATATGCATTATTGTTGATCTGACAAAAGAGCCCATATTGCCTTGTCTTCTCTTGTTTATTGAATGCTTGCAAATTCAAGCTTAGTCCAATGCACGTGCACTATTATTATTATCCACATCATTCGGTCGTGCAAGTGAAAGGCAATTATGACGATATATGATGGACTGACTGAGATAAGAAAAGCTGGTATGAACTCGACCTCTCTTGTTTTTGTAAATATGATTAGTTCATCGTTCCTGATTCAGTCTATTATGAATAAACATGTTTGCAATGACAACTAGAGATCATAGTTTCTTGTGCCATGCTTGATTAGCTGGGAGCTTATAATGGTTTACCTTGCGTGCCAACATGCTATTAAAATGGTTGTGATGTGGTATGATAGGGTGGTATCCTCCTCTGAATGATTTAAGTGACTTGACTTGGCACATGTTCACGCATGTAGTTGAAACAAAATCAACATAGCCTTCAGGATATTTATGTTCATGGTGGATTATATCCTACTCATGCTTGCATTCGGTGTTGATTAATTTTAATGCATGTTCATGACTGTTGTCGCTCTCTAGATGGGCGCTTCCTAGTCTTTTGCAAGCCTTCACCTGTACTAAGCGGGAATACTACTTATGCATCCAACCCCATAACCCCCAAAGTTATTCCATATGAGTCCACCATACCTACCTATATATGGTATCTACCTGCCGTTCCAAGTAAATTTGTATGTGCCAAACTCTAAACCTTCAAATAAATATCCTGTTTTGTATGCTCGAATAGCTCATGTATCAACTAGGGCTGTCCGTATCTTCCATGCTAGGCGGGTTATTCTCAAGAGGAGTGGACTCCACTCCTCACTCACGAGAAAATGGCTGGTCACTGGGATGCCCAGTCCCATGCTTTATGCAAATCAAATCAAAATAATTTCAAACGAAACTCCCCCTGGGACTCTTGTTAGTTGGAGGCACTCGTTGTTTCGAGCAAGCCATGGATTGATGCTTGTTGGTGGAGGGGGGGGTATAAACTTTACCATTCTGTTTGGGAACCGCCTATAATGTGTGTAGCATGGAAGATATCACCATCTCTTGGTTGTTATGTTGACAATGAAAGTATACCACTCAAAATATTATTCACCTCTATTTAAAAATCGAGCTCTGGCACCTCTACAAATCTCTACTTCTCTCTGCGAAGGGCATATCTATTTACTTTCATGTTGAGTCATCATCCTCTTATTAAAAAGCACCAGTTGGAGAGCACCGCTCTCATTTGCATTCATTACTGTTAGTTTACATTGAGTATGACTTGACTGGATATCTTTTACCATGAATTACAATGTCTAGTCAGTCCTTGATCTTTAAAGGTGCTCTGCATTTATGTTTTGTGGTCTCAGAAAGGGCTAGCAAGATACCATTTTGTTATATCATATTATGATTGTTTTGAGAAAGTGTTGTCATCCGAGATTTATTATTATTGCTCGCTAGTTGATTATGTCATTGATATGAGTAAACATGATACCTATGCGTTATTGTGAATATGGTTAGCTCATAATCTTTGCTGAAAACTTGAATGCTGGCTTTACATATTTACAACAACAAGAGCAAACAGAGTTTGTAAAAGCTTTTCTTTATCACTTTTAGTTTATCAACTGAATTGCTTGAGGACAAGCAAAGGTTTAAGCTTGGAGGAGTTGATACGTCTCCATCGTATCTACTTTTCCAAACACTTTTGCCCTTGTTTTGGACTCTAACTTGCCTGATTTGAATGGAACTAACCCGGACTGACGCTGTTTTCAGTAGAATTGCCATGGTGTTATTTATGTGCAGAAACAAAAGTTCTCGGAATGACCTGAAACTTCACGGAACGTCTATTTGGAAATAATAAAAAATCCTTGCAAAATATGAAGACCAAGGGGCCCACACCCTAGCCACAAGGGTGGGGGGCGCGCCTGCCCCCCTAGGGCGCCCCCTACCTCGTGGCCCCCCGGAGCTCCTCCGACCTCGACTCCAACTCTATATATTTGCTTTCGGGGAGGAAAAAATCGGAGAGAAGGATTCATCGTGTTTTACGATAAGGAGCCGCTGCGAAGCCCTAAAACCTCTCGGGAGGGCTGATCTGGAGTCCGTTCGGGGCTCCAGAGAGGGGAATCCATCGCCATCGTCATCATCAACCTTCCTCCATCACCAATTTCATGATGCTCACCGCTGTGCGTGAGTAATTCCATCATAGGCATGCTGGACGGTGATGGGTTGGATGAGATTTATCATGTAATCGAGTTAGTTTTGTTAGGGTTTGATCCCTAGTATCCACTATGTTCTGAGATTGATGTTGCTATGACTTTGCTATGCTTAATGCTTGTCACTAGGGCCCGAGTGCCATGATTTCAGATCTGAACCTATTATGTTTTCATCAATATATGAGAGTTCTTGATCCTATCTTGCAAGTCTATAGTCACCCATTATGTGTTATGATCCGTTAACCCCGAAGTGACAATAATCGGGATACTTTTCGGTGATGACCGTAGTTTGAGGAGTTCATGTATTCACTATGTGTTAACGCTTTGGTCTGCTACTCTATTAAAAGGAGGCCTTAATATCCCTTAGTTTCCATTAGGACCCCGCTGCCACGGGAGGGTAGGACAAAAGATGTCATGAAAGTTCTTTTCCATAAGAATGTATGACTATATTTAGAATACATGCCTACATTACATTGATGAATTGGAGCTAGTTCTGTGTCACCCTAGGTTATGACTGTTACATGATGAACCGCATCCGGCATAATTCTCTATCACCGATCCATTGCCTACGAGCTTTCCATATATTGTTCTTCGCTCATTTACTTCTCCGTTGCTATTGCTATCATCACTACAAAATACCAAAAACATTACTTTTGCTATCATTACCTTTTGCTACCGTTACCACTACTATCATATTACTTTGCTACTAAACCCTTTGCTGCAGATATTAAGTTTCCAGGTGTGGTTGAATTGACAACTCAGCTGCTAATACTTGAGAATATTCTTTGGCTCCCCTTGTGTCGAACCAATAAATTTGGTTGAATACTCTACCCTCGAAAACTGTTGCGATCCCCTATACTTGTGGGTTACCAACGGGGGACCAATATATCTTAATGCTATGGTTGGGTTTTACCTTAATGAACGTTAGTAGTTGCGGATGCTTGCTAATAGTTCCAATCATAAGTGCATAGAATTCCAAGTCAGGGATGACATGCTAGCAGTGGCCTCTCCCACATAAAACTTGCTATCGGTATAGTAAAGTAGTCAATTGCTTAGGGACAATTTCACAACTCCTACCACCACTTTTCCACACTTGCTATACTAATTTTATTGTTTCTTTATCTAAACAGCCCCTACTTTTTATTTACGCGCTCTTTATTATCTTGCAGACCTATCCAAAAACACCTACAAAGTACTTCTAGTTTCATACTTGTTCTAGGTAAAGCGAACGTTAAGCGTGCGTAGAGTTGTATCGGTGGTCGATAGAACTTGAGGGAATATTTGTTCTACCTTTAGCTCCTCGTTGGGTTCGACACTCTTACTTATCGAAAGAGGCTACAATTGATCACCTATACTTGTGGGTTATTAGTACGTGGCCGGTGAGCAGACCTAGCAACCTCCATTACAAAGGAAGTTGCATTACGCGGTCCAACCCGGCGCGCGCCGCTCAGTCGCTGACGTCAAGAAGGCTTCGGCTGATTCCACAACGTCGAGTGCCCATAACTGTTCCCGCGTAGTTGGTTAGTGCGTATAGGCCAGTGGCCAGACTCAGATCAAATACCAAGATCTCGGTAAGCGTGTTATATAGAAGTAACCGCGGACGCCGACCAGGGCCAGGCCCACCTCTCTCCTAGGTGGTCTCAACCTGCCCTGTCGCTCCACCACAAAGATCCACCCAGAGGGTCGTCAGGACAAAGGTCCTTTCAGCTCCCAATCCATGAATCACTCGCGGGTACTCTACGAGCCGACCCATCTTTAGTCATCAGATCTATCAAGTATAAGATATATAGTATAAACCCGTGATCACCTCCCCAGTGATCACGGCCCGATAGTATAGCATGGCAGATGGACAAGAACGTAGGGTCACTGATGATAAACTAGCAAACTATACTAAGCATTTAGGATTGCAGGTAAGGTATCAATAACTGTAGCAACAATGACAGGCTATGCAATAGAATAGGATTAACCAAAAGCAGTAACATGCTACACTACTCTAATGCAAGTGCTACCTCTTGAGCACTGCGTTGGTTTTCCCCCGTAAGAGGAAAGGGTGATGCGGCAAAGTAGCGTAAGTATTTCCCTCAGTTTTTGAGAACCAAGGTATCGATCCAGTAGGAGGCTACGCGCCAGTCCCTCGCACCTACACAAAACAAATATATCCTCACAACCAATGCGATAAGGGGTTGTCAATCCCTACACGGCCACTTACGAGAGTGAGATCTGATAGATATGATAAGATAATATTTTTGGTATTTTTATGATAAAGATGCAAAGTAAAATAAAAGCAAAGAAAATAACTAAGTGTTGGAAGATTAATATGATGAAGATAGACCCGGGGGCCATAGGTTTCACTAGTGGCTTCTCTCAAGAGCATAGGTATTTTATGGTGGGTGAACAAATTACTGTTGAGCAATTGACAGAATTGAGCATAGTTATGAGAATATCTAGGTATGATCATGTATATAGGCATCACGTCCAAGACAAGTAGACCGACTCCTGCCTGCATCTACTACTATTACTCCACACATCGACCGCTATCCAGCATGCATCTAGAGTATTAAGTTCATAATAACAGAGTAACGCTTTAAGCAAGATGACATGATGTAGAGGGATAAACTCATGCAATATGATGAAAAACCCATCTTGTTATCCTCGATGGCAACAATACAATACGTGCCTTGCTGCCCCTACTGTCACTGGGAAAGGACACCGCAAGATTGAACCCAAAGCTAAGCACTTCTCCCATTGCAAGAAAGATCAATCTAGTAGGCCAAACCAAACTGATAATTCGAAGAGACTTGCAAAGATAACCAATCATACATAAAAGAATTTAGAGAAGATTCAAATATTGTTCATAGATAAACTTGATCATAAACCCACAATTCATTGGTCTCAAAAACACATCGCAAAATAAGATTACATCGAATAGATCTCCACAAGAGAGGGGGAGAACTTTGTATTGAGATCCAAAAAGAGAGAAGAAGCCATCTAGCTAATAACTATGGACCCGAAGGTCTGAGGTAAACTACTCACACTTCATCGAAAGGGCTATGGTGTTGATGTAGAATCCCTCCGTGATTGATGCCCCCTCTGGCGGAGCTCCGAAACAGGCCCCAAGATGGGATCTCGTGGATACAGAAAGTTACGGCAGTGGAATTAGGGTTTTGGCTTCATATCTGATCGTTTGGGGGTACGTAGGTATATATAGGAGGAATAAGTACGTCGGTGGAGCAACAGGGGGCCCATGAGGGTGGAGGGCGCGCCTGGGGGGGGGGGGGTAGGCGCTCCCCCCTACCTCGTCGCTTCCCTGTTGGTTGCTTACCTCCTGCCTGGATCTTGTTCGTTCCAAAAATCACGTTCCCGAAGGTTTCATTCCGTTTGGACTCCATTTGATATTCCTTTTCTTCGAAACCCTAAAATAGGCAAAAAAAACATCAATTCTGGGCTGGGCCTCCGGTTAGTAGGTTAGTCCCAAAAATAATATAAAAGTGTATAATAAAGCCCAATATGTTGGAAATATGCCCTAGAGGCAATAATAAAATGGTTATTATTATATTTCTTTGTTCATGATAATTTTCTATTGTTCATGCTATAATTGTGTTATCCGGAAATCGTAATATATGTGTGAATACATAGACCACAACACGTCCCTAGTGAGGCTCTAGTTGACTAGCTCGTTGATCAAAAGATAGTCATGGTTTCCTGACTATGGACATTGGATGTCATTGATAACGGGATCACATCATTAGGAGAATGATGTGATGGACAAGACCCAATCCTAAGCATAGCTCAAAGATTGTGTAGTTCGTTTGCTGTAGCTTTTCTGAATGTCAAGTTTCATTTCCTTAGACCATGAGATTGTGCAACTCCCTGATACCGTAGGAGTGCCTTGGGTGTGCCAAACGTCACAACGTAACTGGATGACTATAAAGGTACATTACAGGTATCTCCGAAAGTGTCTATTGGGTTGGCATGAATCGAGACTGGGATTTGTCACTCCGTATGACGGAGAGGTATCTCTGGGCCCACTTGGTAATGCATCATCATAATGAGCTCAATGTGATCAAGTGGTTGATCACGGGATCATGCATTACGGTACGAGTAAAGTGACTTGCTGGTAACGAGACTGAACAAGGTATTGGGATACCGACGATCGAGTCTCGGGCAAGTAACGTACCGATTGACAAAGGGAATTGTATACAGATTGATTGAATCCTCGACATCGTGGTTCATCCGATGAGATCATCGTGGAGCATGTGGGAGCCAACATGGGTATCCAGATCCCGCTGTTGGTTATTGACCGGAGAGTCGTCTCGGTCATGTCTGCATGTCTCCCGAACCCGTAGGGTCTACACACTTAAGGTTCGGTGACGCTAGGGTTGTTAGGAAGACTTGTATGTGATTACCGAATGTTGTTTGGAGTCCCGGATGAGATCCCGGACGTCACGAGGAGTTCCGGAATGGTCCGGAGGTGAAGATTTATATGTAGGAAGTTGACATACGGTCACCGGAAAGGTTCAGGGGCATATCAGTATTGTACTGGGGCCATCGGAGGGGTTCCGGGGGTCCACCGGGAGGGGCCACCTCTCTCGGAGGGCCTAATGGGCTGTAGAGGAAAGGGAACCAGCCCTACATGGGCTGGCCGCATCCCCCCCCTTGGGCCCATGCGCCTAGGGTTGGGGGGGGGGAACCCTAAAGGGGGCGCCCCCCTTGCTTGGGGGGCAAGCCCCCTCCACTTGGCCGCCCCCCCCCCTCTAGATCTCATCTAGAGGGGGCCGGCCCCCTTCCTCCTTCCCCTATAAATAGAGGGGAAAGGGGAGGGTTGTAGACAACATCCAAGGCGCAGCCCCTCCCCTACCCAACACCTCTCCTCCTCCATAAGAGCTTGGCAAAGCCCTGCTGGAGTACTGCAGCTTCACCACCACCACGCCGTCGTGCTGCTGTTGGAGCCCTCTTCCTCAACCTCTCCCTCCACCTTGCTGGATCAAGGCGTGGGAGACGTCCTCGCTCCGTACGTGTGTTGAACGCGGAGGTGCAGTCCGTTCGGCGCTAGGATCTTCGGTGATTTGGATCACGAAGAGTACGACTCAATCAACCTCGTTCTCTTGAACGCTTCCGCTCGTGATCTACAAGGGTATGTAGATGCACTCCTCTCTCCCTCATTGCTAGATGACTCCATAGATAGATCTTGGTGATGCGTAGAAAATTTTAAAATTCTGCTACGTTCCCCAATAGTGGCATCATGAGCTAGGTCTATGCGTTGTTACTATGCACGAGTAGAACACAAAGCAGTTGTGGGCATCGAAATTTTCACTTTGCTTGCCGTTACTAGTCTTGTCTTGATTCGGCGGCATCGTGGGATGAAGCGTCCCGGAATGACCTTACACGTACGCTTACATGAGACTGGTTCCACCGATTGACATGCACTAGTTGCATAAGGTGGCTGGCGGGTGTCTGTCTCTCCCACTTTAGCCGAATCGGACTTGATGAACAGGGTCCTTATGAAGGGTAAATATAAATTGGCAATTCACGTTGTGGTTTTGGCGTAGGTAAGAAATGTTCTTGCTAGAAACCTATAGCAGCCACGTAAAAACTTGCGACAATAATTAGAGGACGTCTAACTTGTTTTTGCAGCAAGTGTTTTGTGATGTGATATGGCCAAAGGATGTGATGAATGATATATGTGATGTATGAGATGATCATGTTCTTGTAATAGGAATCACGACTTGCATGTCAATGAGTATGACAACCGGCAGGAGCCATAGGAGTTGTCTTTATTTATTTATGACCTGCGTGTCAACATAAACGTCATGTAATTACTTTACTTTATTGCTAAAGCGTTAGCCATAGTAGTAGAAGTAATAGATGACGAGACAACTTTAAGAAGACATGATGATGGAGATCATGATGATGGAGATCATGGTGTCATGCCGGTGACAACGATGATCATGGAGCCCCGAAGATGGAGATCAAAAGGAGCAAATGATATTGGCCATATCATGTCACTATGTGATTGCATGTGATGTTTATCATGTTTTACATCTTATTTGCTTAGAACGACGATAGCTTAAATAAGATGATCCCTCGAAATATTTCAAGAAAGTGTTCCCCCTAACTGTGCACCGTTGCGAAGGTTCGTTGTTTCGAAGCACCACGTGATGATCGGGTGTGATAGATTCTAACGTTCGAATACAACGGGTGTAAGCCAGATTTACACACGCAATACACTTAGGTTGACTTGACGAGCCTAGCATGTACAGACATGGCCTCGGAACATAGAAGACCAAAAGGTCGAGCATGAGTCGTATAGAAGATACGATCAACATGAAGATGTTCACCGATGTTGACTACTCCGTCTCACGTGATTATCAGACACGGCCTAGTTAACTCGGATCATGTTATACTTAGATGACTGGAGGGATGTCTATCTGAGTGGGAGTTCATTGAATAATTTGATTAGATGAACTTAATTATCATGAACTTAGTCTAAAATCTTTACAATATGTCTTGTAGATCAAATGGCCCACGTTGTCCTCAACTTCAACGCGTTCCTAGAGAAAACCAAGTTGAAAGATGATGGCAGCAACTATACGGACTGGGTCCGGAACCTGAGGATCATCCTCATAGCTGCCAAGAAAGATTATGTCCTAGAAGCACCGCTAGGTGACGCACCCGTCCCACAGAACCAAGACGTTATGAACGCTTGGCAGTCACGTGCTGATGATTACTCCCTCATTCAGTGCGGCATGCTATACAGCTTAGAACCGGGGCTCCAAAAGCGTTTTGAGAGACACGGAGCATATGAGATGTTCGAAGAGCTGAAAATTGTTTTTCAAGCTCATGCCCGGGTTGAGAGATATGAAGTCTCCGACAAGTTCTTCAGCTGTAAGATGGAGGAAAATAGTTCTGTCAGTGAGCACATACTCAAAATGTCTGGGTTGCATAACCGCTTGACTCAGCTGGGAGTTAATCTCCCGGATGACGCGGTCATTGACAGAATCCTTCAGTCACTTCCACCGAGCTACAAGAGCTTTGTGATGAACTTCAATATGCAGGGGATGGAAAAGACCATTCCTGAGGTATATTCAATGCTGAAATCAGCAGAGCTAGAAGTCAAAAAGGAACATCAAGTGTTGATGGTGAATAAAACCACTAAGTTCAAGAAAGGCAAGGGTAAGAAGAACTTCAAGAAGAACGGCAAGGGAGTTGCCGCGCCCGGTAAGCAAGCTGCCGGGAAGAAGCCAAAGAATGGACCCAAGCCCGAGACTGAGTGTTTTTATTGCAAGGGAAGTGGTCACTGGAAGCGGAACTGCCCCAAATACTTAGCGGACAAGAAGGCTGGCAACACTAAAGGTATATGTGATATACATGTAATTGATGTGTACCTTACCAGTACTCGTAGTAGCTCCTGGGTATTTGATACCGGTGCGGTTGCTCACATTTGTAACTCAAAGCAGGAGCTGCGGAATAAGCGGAGACTGGCGAAGGACGAGGTGACGATGCGCGTCGGGAATGGTTCCAAGGTCGATGTGATCGCCGTCGGCACGCTGCCTCTACATTTACCTACGGGATTAGTTTTAAACCTCAATAATTGTTATGTAGTGCCAGCTTTGAGCATGAACATTGTATCAGGATCTCATTTAATTCGAGATGGCTACTCATTTAAATCCGAGAATAATGGTTGTTCTATTTATATGAGAGATATGTTTTATGGTCATGCTCCGATGGTGAATGGTTTATTCTTAATGAATCTCGAGCATAATGGTACACATATTCATAGTGTGAATACCAAAACATGTAAGAATGATAATGATAGTCCCACATACTTGTGGCACTGCCGCCTTGGCCACATAGGTGTCAAACGCATGAAGAAGCTCCATGCAGATGGACTTTTAGAGTCTCTTGATTATGAATCATTTGACACGTGCGAACCATGCCTCATGGGTAAAATGACCAAGACCCCGTTCTCAGGAACAATGGAGCGAGCAACCAACTTATTGGAAATCATACATACTGATGTGTGTGGTCCAATGAGTGTTGAGGCTCGCGGTGGCTATAGTTATGTTCTCACCCTCACTGATGACTTGAGTAGATATGGGTATGTCTACTTAATGAAACACAAGTCTGAGACCTTTCAAAAGTTCAAGGAATTTCAGAGTGAGGTTGAGAATCAACGTGACAAGAAAATCAAGTTCTTGCGATCAGATCGTGGGGGAGAATACTTGAGTCACGAATTTGGCACACACTTAAGAAAATGTGGAATAGTTTCACAACTCACGCCGCCTGGAACACCTCAGCGTAATGGTGTGTCCGAACGTCGTAATCGCACTCTATTGGATATGGTGCGATCTATGATGGCTCTTACCGATTTACCGCTGTCATTTTGGGGCTATGCTTTAGAGACTGCTGCATTCACTTTAAATAGGGCTCCGTCGAAATCCGTTGAGATGACACCGTATGAATTATGGTTTGGGAAGAAACCTAAGCTGTCGTTTCTAAAAGTTTGGGGATGTGATGCTTATGTCAAGAAACTTCAACCTGAAAAGCTCGAACCCAAGTCGGAAAAATGCATCTTCATAGGATACCCTAAAGAAACTGTTGGGTATACCTTCTACCTCAGATCCGAAGGCAAGATCTTTGTTGCCAAGAATGAGTCCTTTCTAGAGAAAGAGTTTCTCCCGAAAGAAATAAGTGGGAGGAAAGTAGAACTTGATGAAGTATTGCCTCTTGAACCGGTAAGTGGCGCAGCTCAAGAAAATGTTCCTGAGGTGCCTGATGAAGACATGTACCTAGGGTAGGGACACGGGCCTGACCCAAGAGTCCTACTCTTGGACACCCCTGGGAGGAATCACCTTTCAATCGACTTGAAGGCGTCCCACTTGACGGGCTCAAGACACTCGACCAAGAAGCTATCACTCGACCGCTAGGAGATCAGCAGTCGCTCTATAGGCAAACGGTCAGCCGTTAAGTAGTCTTCATGGTCATTATAGCACTTTATTAGAGGCGTTACCAGTAACGCCCAATCTTAAATGTACTTTAAACCCTGCATTACTGAGGGCAGGAGGGGGCCGGCGAACTCTATATAAGCCACCCCCCTCCTCAGTATGAAGGGTTCGCACCCCTGTAATCTATACACGCATAATCCAGTCGACCGCCTCCGGGCTCCGAGACGTAGGGCTATTACTTCCTCCGAGAAGGGCCTGAACTCGTAAACCTCGCGTGTAACAACTTCCCAATAGCTAGGATCTCGCCTCTCCATACTCACCCCCCTACATCACTGTCAGGGTTAGAACCACGACAGTTGGCGCCCACCTTGGGGCAAGAATCTTAGCGCCTAGTTGGAGAAGTTGCGATCTTTTCCGATCCATTTGATCATGGTTTCTTGCGGAGTTTTGGTGGAGAGCTGCGAGATCCGTCTCGGCACGCTTACCTTCATTGTCGACGACTCCGCCTGGCTTCAGGAGGCACCGCTCGACATCGACGCGCTCCCCGCCCGCGGTGCGACGCATTTCCGCGCATGCGTTCGCGGCGTCCTCCTGCAGCAACCGTCGACCCAATATGGGTCGGCCCCCGTATCGTCTCCCCGCCCTGTCTCCCACCAGCGCAAGCGCTCCGGTCGGTCAAGACTTCAGCGGTGGGTGAGGCACGCCGTGGCCCGCCAATCGGCAGCCCCGCAAGTCGCGGCCATCGAGCCCGTCGAATCCCTCTACGGCCTGTTTGATCTGTCGACTGGCTCCGTGGAGACCGCATCCGAGTGCAACAGCAGCGATCCAGCGGCTGAGGTTCTGGCGGTCGATGGGACACACGGTCCCCCTGGTTTCCCTCGCACTGACGGAGGCACGGGTGGTGGCGATCCGTCGCATCCCCACGACGAATATCTCCCCGAACCTCTCACGTCATTGCAGCGAGAGGAGCCTCGCCGCCGGAACATGGACGCGCTCCGCACTCCTATCGTCGGAGAGACCCCCGAGGCCCGGGCCTTGGAGGAGGCGCGTTTGGCCAATTTGGCCGAGCGCACTCGACTGGAGAATCTCCAGCGAGCACTCGACGAGCGAGCGCGTCAGCGGGCTCCCGAGCCTAGTCGACGCCAGCTCTTCCCACCGACGTAGGTATATCGAACCCCAGTTCAGAATCTGGCCGCCGCGGCCCGTATAGCAGAATCGATTCAGCCCTCCCAGTCGGAGGTTGGCAGGGGCTTGTTACAGATCAGAGCATTGCTCTGGGCGGCGGGAGACCAGAATTCCGCTGTCTCTCAGACGCGGAATAGGATCCACGGTCGGTCTGTCGCAACAGATACAGTCGAGTTAGCTCACAGCCCGAGATCGCCCCCGAGGCGTGAGGGACGTAGTGGCCAACATGATCAGAACAGGAGGAATGAGCAGTATGATCATCGATTCGACCGCGATGATCGACGTTGAGTGCCAACCCCTCCCCCGAGGAGTGGGTCGTATGCGCCTCGACGGCAAGATTACAGACGCCCTCATAGTGTTGGACAGAGGATTCCAGTCGACCCCAGAGACCCAGGCTTTGATGCGACATCCATCCTCGTTCAAGGTTTGGTTGACAGGAACAGAGCTCATCGAGAAGGCCACAACGGGGATGCGCCTGCCAGCAGCAGAGTACGTGCTTCAGGGCCAGAGTGTTTCAGTCGAGCCATCAGAGCCGCAGTGATACCTCCCAATTTCAGGTTGGCAACTGGAATCAGCAAGTTCACTGGGGAATCTAAGCCTGACACCTGGCTCGAAGATTACCGAGTGGCTGTACAGATTGGTGGCAGCAATGACGAGGTGGCCATGAAGCATTTGCCTCTCATGTTAGAGGGCTCGGCCAGAGCATGGCTAAATCAGTTGGCACCCAGCAGCATTTACACTTGGGAGGACCTCTCCCGAGTGTTTGTCACAACCTTTGAAGGAACATGCAAGCGACCTGCAGGCCTAACCGAGCTGCGGTCTTGCGTGCAAAAGCCGAATGAAACTCTGAGGGAATACATCCAGAGGTGGATCACACTGCATCACTCGGTTGAGAACGTGCCGGACCATCAAGCGGTTTGTGCCTTCAAGGAAGGTGTTAAATACAGAGAGTTGAATCTGAAGTTCGGTCGAACTGGAGAGATGTCTATGAATCGGATGATGGAGATTGCCACCAAGTATGCTAACGGAGAAGACGAAGATCGACTCCGGAGTGGCAAGCAGAAAGCAGTCGCCCAGGAAACTGGAGGCAATTCCAGTCGGAAACAGAAGCGGAAGGCCGAGCCAACCGCTCCTGGGGAGGCCCTGGCCGTAGCCCAGGGAAACTTCAAGGGAAAACCCAAGGGGACCTGTAAGCCCAAAAAAGTCAAGGATCAAGATGGAAACGATGTTTTGGATCTGCCATGTCACATCCACACCAAGAAGGATGAAGAGGGCAATTTCATTTACCCAAAGCATACCACTCGACAGTGCCGGCTCCTGATCCAGCAGTTCCAAAGAAAACAGTCCAAGGACAAGGAAAAAGAGTCGGACATAATCGAGGATAAGGAAGACAGTGACGATGGATACCCCCAAGTCAATTCCACCCTGATGATTTTTGCCGATGTCGAAAGCAAAAGTCGACTGAAAGTCATTAACCGAGAGGTGAACATGGTTGCCCCGGCAACACCCAGTTACCTGAAGTGGTCCCAGACTGCCATCACATTCGACCAGTCTGATCACCCGACGCACATTGCCACCCCTGGGAGGCAAGCTTTGGTGGTCGACCCAATTGTTGAAGGCACTCGACTGACTAAAGTCCTGATGGATGGAGGCAGTGGCCTGAACATACTATATGCTGAAACATTGAAAGGAATGGGCATTCCGATGTCCAGACTCAGCACAAGTAACATGAGTTTCCATGGAGTCATTCCGGGGAAGAAAGCCCAATCGCTCGGCCAGATCGCTCTTGATGTGGTTTTTGGTGATTCAAAGAATTACCGCAAGGAAAAGTTGACATTCGAGGTCGTGGACTTCCAAAGTGCTTATCACGCCATTTTGGGCAGGCCAGCTTACGCACGCTTCATGGCCCGGCCATGTTACGTGTACCTCAAACTGAAGATGCCTGGCCCCAAAGGTGTGATCACTGTCACGGGCAATCGGAAAAAGGCGGAAGAGTGCTTTCAGAAGGGCTCAAAGATTGCAGATGCTCAGATGGCAGTGGTCGAGTTGCAAGAGTACCAAAAGACTGCCGACCCAAGCGAGTTGCTACGAGCCAAGAAGCCTGCTTCAGAATCAGCTTTTCAGTCGTCCGGTGAAACGAAAACAATCGACGTTCACCCGACCGACCCCGATGCTGCCCCACTCACATCTCAACGAGCTTGACTCCAAATAGGAGGAAGCGCTCATCCAGCTCCTCCGTGAGAACTGGGACATCTTCGCATGGAAACGCTCCGACATGCTTGGAGTTCCCAGGGGGCTGGCTGAGCACCGTCTATGGGTCGACCCAAAATTCAAGCCTGTGAAGGAACATCTTCGGCGGTCCGCCGTCCAGAAGAAGCAAGCCATTGGCGAAGAGGTGGCTCGACTCTTAGCAGCAGAGTTCATCCGAGAAATTTACCACTCCGAGTGGCTCGCCAATGTCGTCATGGTCCCCAAGAAGGACAAGTCACTTCGCATGTGCATTGATTTCAAACATATCAATCGGGCCTGCCCGAAGGATCATTTTCCTCTCCCTCGCATCGACCAAATAGTCGACTCAACTGCGGGGTGCGAAAGGTTGTCTTTTCTAGATGCTTATTCCGGGTACCATCAGATCCGTCTGTATGGACCCGACGAAATCAAAACAGCTTTCATCACCCCATTCGGATGCTTCTGTTATATCACCATGCCGTTCGGCCTCAAGAACGCCGGAGCCACGTTCATGAGAATGATCCAGAAGTGTTTACTCACTCAAATCAGTCGGAATGTGGAGGCATACATGGATGATATTGTGGTCAAGTCACGGAAAGGTTCCGACCTGCGAGCTGACCTTGCCGAAACTTTTTCCAACCTCAGGAGGTATGATATCAAGCTCAATCCATCAAAATTCACATTTGGAGTTCCAGGCGGAAAGTTACTCGGTTTTCTCGTTTCCGAACGAGGGATCGACGCCAATCCTGAGAAGATTGGCACCATACTCCGGATGAAGCGTCCTGTATGCGTGCACGATGTCCAAAAGCTTACAGGCTGCCTGGCCACTTTAAGTCGATTCATTTCTCGTCTCGGTGAGAAGGCATTGCCTCTCTACCGACTGATGAAGAAGTTTGACAAGTTCGAGTGGACTCCAGAAGCTGACGCAGCGTTTGCAGAACTCAAAGCTCTGCTCTCCACCCAGCCGGTGCTTGCTGCCCCAATCAGCAAAGAGCCTCTGCTACTGTACATTGCGGCCACAGGACAAGTTGTCAGTACAGTACTCACGGTCGAGCGGGAAGAAGAAGGAAAGACCTGCAGAGTTCAGCGCCCAGTCTATTATCTGTCTGAAGTTTTGACCCCTTCAAAACAAAGATACCCTCACTATCAGA